>NC_073358.2:42675000-42937500 GCF_027580225.2 Misgurnus anguillicaudatus
TTGGTAACTTACCTAACTTAGCAGACATCCCAAGTCTCCCGGAAGTTCCGGGAGTCTCCCGCATTTTGATAGCGGCTCCCTGATGCCCGCAAATTAGTTAAAATCTCCCGGAATCTAGAGCGAGCAAGAAAGAGTAGCACGCGCACGGCAGAGAGGGAGGGGGAGACCTTGCTTGTGTGTGCTAGTGTGCCTCATTCAGCGCATGTAAGACAGAGAGCATCCTGATTGGCCTGCTCCGGTAAATCAACCAATCAATTGTCAGTGTGGGCGGGCTTTTATCTCTTCTCCGGACATAGATATATACAGTTCTCCCGAAGGTGAGTTCAACAAGTTTAATATCATGTGCATATTTTTCAGGCTGGCTACTAATTGCCAAGGCTACATGAAAACAACAAACACCTTAGACCTGCTTAAAGTTGCAATAGAATATAAATAAAACAGTTTATATAAATATTATAAGCAGCTTATATAAATAGTAAAAGTGATCTACATATTGTAAAATAATTAACAAATAATTGGGTAACACTTTACAATAAGGTTCATTAGCTAACATTAGTTTACTACATTAGTTAACATATAATAATGAACTGCATTTATAAAGCATTTTTATCTTTGTTAATGTTAATTTAAACATTTACTAATACATTATTCAAATCTTGTTAACATTAGTTAATGCACTGTGAACTAACACGAACAAACCATGAACAGCTGTATTTTTATTAACTAACGTTAACAAAGATTAGCAAATACAGTAACAAATGTACTGCTCATGGTTAGTTCATGTTAGTTAATACATTAACTAATGTTAACAAATGAGACCTAGTAAAGTGTTACCAATAATTGCATAGGCCTCTAGAAATTAATATTATGCTTTTATATCTTGAAATGTCATATCCTTGTCCTCCTTAATTTTTTTTTTTTTTTTGGGGGGGGGGGTAGGGGGCTTCGGGATACCTCCCTGAAATGACTTTTTGCAAGTTGGGATGTCTGACTTAGAAATCGAAAAAAATTAAGATGAAGAAATTTACTTTTTGCCTCCAATTTACATAACGCTCATACCGGTCAACATTTCGATACCAACATCTGAGAGACTTAAACACCGAAAATGTACCCGTGATAAACAATACACGATACACATAAAAAAGTCGGGCTCGAAATTGCGACCATTTTGGTCGCATATGCGACCGAAATTTAATCTGTGCGACCTTAAAATATATTTGGGAGCATTTGTGCGACTGCCCATTTTGTTGTGACGCGAGTTGATTGTGATCCTGCGTGCTGGCGCTGTCCCAGGTTCAGTGTTCTCTCCAACGATACATAACCAATCAAATTTCACCATTAAGTTCTTGCGTTTAATGACGACCGCAGATTGGCTAATATGAGCGTCAGTCATTCCTTGTTGCCGTGAAGCGCGGAAATGTGAAAAGACGAACGCGTCGCGAGCATGACGAGAGCAAGCCGATTACAGCCAAGGTTATTACTGTATTTTTTGACGACGATCCGGATTCAAATGTAACTCCACCACCGGAAAATACGAGTTGACGTTAAACCTTTCAGAGAGAGTGGCTTAAAGATTTCGAGTGTCTCCGCTTTGAAAATGTTTTTTTTTTTTTTTTTTTTTTTTTAAACTTGGTTAGAGATGCCACGAAGTAAGTGGCAATGCCTTAACCGTATGTGTGTTGAAGGCCACTAGGACCTCTTCCATCCTTGTCAAGGGGAGTGCTAACCTTCTCTCCTTTCATACAACACTCCGTTTTGAAAATGTAACTTACTGTGTTTACTGTAAATCCTGTAAAACGGCGTTAATGGCGGAATCAAAACATTTTAAGCGCCAGACGTACCTTGCTTAAACATGGTGAAAGTGCCAAAAACACAAGACGTGTCATGACAAATGTGTTTATTATTGATGGAGACACCGACCTGTTGTCAAAGTGTGTTTGATGGTGTATGTGCGCATGCGCTGGTGAATAGACATTAGACAAACACCCTTGTGGTCCATGTTGCTGTGAAATACGTCAATGCTGATGGTATGTTTTTGTTGTATTTTTTAAAGCATTGCCTATTTAGTAGTAATAGCATCCTGGTAATGCAGTTATCAATACCAATATTAGCCTTCTATATTAGGGTCACTTTTGTAATGTCACAATTAATCAGTGTTTTACGTGTTTGCTAGATTTTCTATGTAATCTTAATCATGTCCTGTAATTAGGGGTCAAGCCCAGAATGGGCGAAGACCCCTATATTGTATCCGTTAGTTTTCTTTTTCTTAACTATTCTTCTTCTTCCTGTTCCATTGCGGTCTATGGCAGCCCATAGAACCGTACGTAGGAAAGTTATGAAATTTGGCACACTGACAGAGGACAGTCCAAATAGTATCCACAGCAATTTTGGAGTCTCTATCTCAAACCCACTAGCGCCACCAACAGTCCAAAATTGCACTTACCTTTTTGCTTATAACTTCTGATCCGTAAGTCCTAGAAACAAAATTCTTGTTTCCTCTGATTCCTTGGCTCAAGACGATTCGATTGGACCCTATGAGGTCATTTTCCGTCATGAAAAATTTTCCGCCATTTTGAATTATTCGTAAAACCTACTTTTGCGAACTCGTCCTAGAGCTTTTGCCCGATTTCCACGAAAATTGGTATGCAGCATCTAGAGACACTCAAGGCAAAAAGTTATTAAAAGATTTTCGATAAACCAATCCGTTGTCGTATAGCGCGTCAACGAATTTTACATAGAGCACAAAAAAACAGATTTTAGGCTGTATCTTCTCCAAACTTAGGCCTATTGACACAAATCTTGGTACTTGAGATGCCAGTCAGGAACTGAGGGAGCATGCACAGTTTCGTTGCAGCGCCACCTAGTGGCCAGACGACTGATTTATAGGCCTATAACTTTGGCTATGATCATCGTATTTACAAGGGACTTGTTTCCTTGGAGTTTTGAATAGTTGCCGAGTCCAACGATACCAAACATGCCAGGATTCGCTTTACGGTTAACCCTGTGTGGCAAAATAGCGCTTAAAAAACACGCGCGAATATCTCCGTGAGCGTAATTCTGATCGACTCAAAAACACCATAGCAAGAAACTAACCTTAGCTTCTGAACAAAAAGTTCTATTGACGTTATATTAAAATTTTCATCAGAAATGGCCGAAAAATGCAAAAAACGAAAAATTACCTTTAAATTTTGTATTTTTTACACATAAATGGTTATAACTTCGCAACGAAAAGAGATTTTTTCACCAGATTTGATACGCTGATGTACGACTACAGTCTGAGGCTACACAAAAAAAATTGCTTGCTTGCACCACTAGTTGGCGTTATAATTGAACAAAACCTGTGATATCAAGCCAGCCCTATGGTCATACAACTGTTTCTTCACTAAACTAAAGTGTATAGTCATAAAACTAGCTCGATGTAACGTAATCATGACCTGAGGTTGCATGCACAATTTTGTCACAGCGCCACCTAGTGGTTTTGAGATAGCAAATGGTAATTTTTGCCTAAAACTACTGCAACAAACACATCTAAAACCATAAGTCATCATGGATTATTCATTTCATGGCTTGGATTATAATCACTGGTGGATGTCAATTTACTGTCTAGCAACCAATGAGAATACCTTATCAACTGTTTTTGCAAGAGCTATATCTCTTCATCAGAACAGCGTAGAGACATGGGGGTGGGCTCTTTCGACTCATTAACACCACAGTAACATTTTGTGAGCTGAGTATTACCACTGCAAGCACCACTCACATTTCCTTCAGTGTTCTAGTTGTCAATGCTCCTCAAGACGTGAGGGAGAGATTTCACTGAATAAGAACACAGCTTTTTTGCTGATTACTGTTATATTAATTTGTCTGAAATTAGGAGGTTTTGCTAGGTTTTTTAAACTGCTCATCCGGACTCAAGTTTACCTTCTTCTGTGCCCTTTTTGGCTTGACCCTGGTATCACTGCTTGCAGCTATATTTGTTAAATTATTATTGCTGCTATACTATTTCAACAGCATTTGGGCATTAATTTAGGAATTTATGCAGCAAAAAATAAAATAAAATAGAAGACCAACTTTTAAATGCTGGCCATAGGATGTGTAAAGCCCGGTGGTGGTGTTTTATTTTTAATAAAATAAATCTATTAACATTTACAATGTAGTTGTGGTGCTTTTTAATTTTTGGATGGATGCGCCTAAATTTTTGCTGGTGCTCCTAACTCTTTAAAGTTGGGAGCACCAGTGCTACCAAATAAAAAAGTTAATTTTGAGCCCTGCGTGTGTGTTGTTGTATTTGGCGTCGAGATATTAAATTAAAATTAAATTAAATTTATGAATTATGTTTTTCCGCGGAAGCCATTATATCACACAAATTCACGCGCCTATCTATTATATATCTATTGTGCAGCTGGGTTGTGCCAGGTTGAGTTCAAAATTTGATTGAAATTTGTAAAAGGTATAGGGCTTGGGCGCCGCGTTGCATTCTGGGACGTCGCGGCCATGTTGGTGGCCTCGCGAATGTAAACATACAGCAAGTTGAACGAGGAGAAGTGGCGGAGTTGGGAGAATTAAAACAAAGAAAAAAGATGTTAAAATCCGGAAAAGGATGTGGAATTTACTGGGATACGTTAAACATGGAAGCAGGGACCGGCATGTGGACAAAATTGGAACTATTAACGGTTCGGATCCATATGAAAAAAGAGTAAATAAAGAGCCTTTTAAGATAACAGCGTGGTTGTTGTGAGAGCACGATTTCACGCCAATCTGTAAGCAAAGTCACGTATGACCTAGCTTCACAAGTAGCTTAGTTAATGCAGCAGTTTTTGCTGTCAGCAGAGGGATAGCAACAGAAAGATGAATGTTGAAATTTTCCCGTATTTTGGGCGAGTAAACCGGGACAGTTCCCTTATGTTCAATGTTGACTTAAGCTATATAAATTAATATTCAGATGTTATACTTCACTGCCGTATATATAAATGTCATTTATATGTCATGTATACACATTACTGAGGGGTTGAGGTTAATGTTTGGTTTCCGATATTGAATAAAACATAATGAAGTTTTCTGTAATCTGTCATTTTTAATGTAAATTACTTTTAATGTGTTACTTTATTATTAATACAGCAACGGTTTACCATGGTTGAAAAAAATAACGACAAATTAATTAAATTAAGACACACAATTGAGAGAAAGTATGTCTATAAGCAGAGCGCAGCATGGAGCGCAGCAGTAAAGGAGGCAACCAACATGGCCGCCACGACAAGTAAACACGTCACGACGCCCAAGCCCTATTGATTGTGTGAGTACGATTTCTTTTCTATAAGATCTCGACAACCTTAGATATTGATGTGATTTATGTAACGGTTTAGGTTATACAATTTACGCCAGTGTTCCGTATAGAAATAACAAAACTGGAGAAAGGCGAGAGATGAGTGTGAAATACGGGAGACTCCCGGGGAAAAAACATGAGTATTTGTTGACAGGTATGAGCTTAATAAACTGTAATAAAAAGCATGTTAATTAATTATCATATTACCAAAAGCAGTTAGCGAGTTTTTACTGTGCTTTGTAATCTTTCCTACCTGTCCTGCATTGTTTCTCAGCTGAGTTTTTTCAACCTTTACAGCTTCTTACCCTACCACTTATGATCAAACACAGTGCAGTGCAGAATTCGCTTTATATAGCCGAGTCCCCCATTGTTACGTCATGCGTTCTAAATTCCATGATGTCATCCGTGTCAACAAAACATTGGGGTCACGTGGGTGCCGAGTCATCCAACCAACCACGATGGAGGAGGCGGGACAAATTCTACACAGACAACCCAGAACATCTCACCTTCTTTTTTCCTTTTTTTTCTCGGAACATCTTACCTCTTAAGAGGGAAAGAAAATGTCTTAAAATTAACTAACCATGTGGATTTTTTCATGCTGTGTAAATAATGACTAAGGCACACTTCTTAACTTTAAAATAAATGTTATTTATTGACCAATTGGATTCTACACTTCAAAATTTGATCACTGTTTATGAAGAATAATTAATATTATTAATAAAAAAATACAAATGGCCTAATGGTTCTCATTCTTTACTTTTAACCGTGCGTTACAGTTACAATAACTAAATCCATTATCATGTTTTATTTTCATCTAACATTCATTTTCTGTGTTTAAAAACGATTTGTCTTTATAGCTATTTTACATCTTTAAATTATAGGCTCGTAAATTGATTAGACCTATAAGACTTTGATATATAAGAGAATGAATGACCCCAAAGTTTTCCATTGTATTCGTTTATATTTTTTGTTTATTTTTCCTAATATTTGTGCGCCTTGCTATTGTTAATTTTTATGTATGCCATTATGAGGGTACATTTTGTTCATACTTGTTATTTATGAAAGTCCACTAGATGGCACCATTTTTATTTTATCATAGTTTTAGACAGGGCCCTAAAACTATTTGGGAATCAAACCTTCAAAGACAATTATTTGCAAAACGTGCCTGCCTTAAATTAAACTGGTCACCATTGTGCTCTTAAAGGGATAGTTCACCCAAAAATTTAAATTCAGTCATCACTGAAGGCTACTCACCCTTCATGTTGTTCTAAACCCCATATGAATTTCTTTTATCTGATGAACACAAAAGAAGATATTTTGAGAAATGATGGTAAACACACAGCAGATAGTGACCATTGACTTCCAAAATAGGAAAAAAATATTTTGGAAGTTATGTGATAAATGATGAAGTAAATAGTTTGATAAATGATGGTAAGCACACAGTTGACGGTACCCATTAAATTCCATCATATTTTTTATTCCTGCTATGGAAGTCAATGGACACTATCTGCTGTGTGTTTACCATCATTTATCAAAATATCTTCTTTTGTGTTTATCAGAAAAAAAGAAATTCATACAGGTTTAGAACAACATGAGGATGAGTAAATGATGACAAAATTTTCATTTTAAAGTGAACTATCCCTTTAACTCTGGGTTGCACAGATGTGCTCACCATTAGATTAGCTTTTTTATAGCTCTGAATCCAGCACTTTGGTTGAGACCATCAGCTTTATGAGTTTTGCACAAAACGTGGTGTTTTATGTGCACCAGATGGGTTGGATATTTATTAAGACATTCAAATCAATGAAACAATAGAAAGGTTCTCTGTTACTAAAAATAACAAAACGCAACACAAAATAAGATTACTCGAAACAGGAAGTAGGCCTACCTTTTATTTTTCTTGTCACTCATACATGCATATTAGTTAATATTAACCACTTCTGGTAGTTGATCAGCTGCCTGCAAAATCAGCGGTGGATATGTTGTGGTTCACATCCAAAGGCTTTGTTGCTAATAAACTACTTAAAAAAACATTCTATTACTTTTAAATTACAATAATTGTGATAACAAAACACCTAAAGTGTTGGTTATATAACTTCCTCTCAAATGTTTTCATCCATTTTAAGTTTTTATGTAGACATTCAGTCATATTTCCTATATAGAGATTTTAAAGTTGTTTGGGAATATTCACACATCATTTATATACAGAAAAGCAAGGTAACAGAGTTAAAAAAAAACACATCATGGTTTTTTTAAACCATTAAAGATTTGGACATTAGGCTGTGTCATCAGCATTTCCTATTGTAGCAATTTTCAATATTTAGCAAAATGTCATAGTAATAGTTCATTCATCATGGTTTGTTGGGCACCTAAAATACTTTTGAAAAGTATTGTTTGTTTGTACAATAATATTCTTTTTACAAATTTCTTCCCTTTTTCAAAAAAATAACAGAGTGTGTCCACATTTAGAATCAAAGAAATTCAATATAACTAGAAAATGTTCAGTATAATAAAAAAATCAATATTTAAAGGGATAGTTTACTTAAAAATAAAAATTCTGTCATCATTTACATACCCTCATGTTGTTCTAAACATGTATGAATTTTTTTTTTCTGATGAACACAAAAAAATACATTTTGAGAAATGATGGTAAACACACAGCAGATAGTGACCATTGACTTAGTAGGAAACAATATTTTGGAAGTATTGTGATAAATGATTAAGAAAATATTTTGATAAATGATGATAAGCACTCAGTTGGTACCCATTAAATTCCATCATATTTTTTATTCCTACAATAAAAGTCAATGGTTACTATCTGCTGTGCGTTTACCATCATTTCTCAAAATATTTTCTTTTGTGTTCATCAGAAAAAAGAAATTCATTCAGGTTTAGAACAACGCGAGAGTGACTAAATGATGACAGAATTTTCATTTTAAAGTGAACTATCCCTTTAAGGGGCCTTTTCTGACGCCAATAATATAAATACTGTACGTAAAGAAAACAAAAACATAATGGTTTCCCCACGGTGCATGTTTAAGCACTGTTTCAATGATATTTAATATTTCTATTTTCTGTATCAGAGGAAAAGTTATTGTATCTTAATAACTACTTTTATTATGGATCTTTTTGTTCAATACAAAATTATTATGTGTATAATAGCAACAATAACAGGAAGATTGCCCAGGCGTGGTTATTTCCCATCTACTGTAATGTACTGAAATTTAAAGCGCGAGCCTGCATTCGCTCAGCGAGCTGAGCTCGTACGGCGCGTAACCTTGCAGCCTCGTGCACGAGTCGGGGTTGCAACCGGAAGTGAGCTAATTCCAGACCAAGAGGCCCGAAAGCATCGGGGTATTTCTATGGTAAATTATAACATTTTTCCCTTTATTACACTATATTCGTTGCTCTCCTCCTTTGTATTTTATTATAACTAATTATGTCGTGTAATTGTAGCCTTTATTGATTATTCGCGTTTTTATTTCCGTAAAGAAATGAAGATAACAAGTTGCTTGCTAGTTTAGCTATTTTAACTCCAGTAGTCATCCGTTTCTGAAAAGTAACTAAAAGAAATTGTTTCTTTGCTTATTGTTCAGTTGGTAACGATGCATTTACACACATATACAAAAATAAGATAACTTTGAAATTTATTAAGTTAGATTTATAAAATACACCAGCAGGTTTTGATGTGACGTTATTTACGCCCTCTCACTGAATGAGAGATTTGTTTTGTTTTGTTTAATGTTTGGCTGTTAATTTATGCATTCACGTGGCATATTTATATAGAAAGCATTTAACATCAACTTTAGTGGGTTAATATATAAAATATGTATTTTGTTAAAATAACTTCTGGGAAATGTCTCATGTCTGAATTAAAATTCCATTAATGAGGATAGATACCATTAACACTGTACAAAATAAAGACAGATAGCTAGGTAACGTTAGATACTCTTCGACTTACTTGCAACCTAATACTGTTTTTGTTTATATGTGTCTCGTTTATATCATTAAATTTACATTTATGTATATGCCAAATGCTTTTATTCAAAGTGACTTCAGCATATACAATTTAGCAATTTATGCGTTCCCTGAGAATCGAACCCACAAACTTGTGTGCCGCTAATGCAATGCTCTCCCATCCCTGATTTCCAGGAAGAGATGTCAGGAGAAAGTGTGGTGAGCTCGGCTGTGCCGGCAGCTACAACGCGGACCACCTCTTTTAAGGGGTCCAGCCCTAGCTCCAAGTATGTGAAGCTGAATGTTGGGGGGGCACTGTACTACACCACCATGCAGACCCTGACCAAACAAGACACCATGCTGAAGGCCATGTTTAGCGGCCGTATGGAGGTCCTCACAGATAGTGAAGGTAAATGTAATGCTGTCTTCAAATACATCATCGAACAAGGCCTGTTTCAGGTTATAAGTCTAACTCTTCGACACTTTTTGAAGGTTGGATTTTGATTGACAGGTGTGGGAAGCACTTTGGGACAATCTTGAACTATTTGAGAGATGGGGTTGTCCCCCTACCTGAGAGTCGGAGGGAGACGGAGGAGTTGTTGGCAGAGGCAAAATATTACCTGGTACAGGGGCTGGTGGATGAATGTCAGGCAGCGTTACAGGTAGGATACATCTACAAAATATACACTGTAGTATTTCTGAGTATTTTTAAAAATTCATATTATTGTTTTCAGAATAAAGATGCATATGAACCATTCTGTAAAGTACCACTGGTGACATCATCCAAGGAGGAACAGAGACTTATTGCTACTGCCAACAAGGTACAAATCCTTCGCCGCTAAATGCTGTTTGGGTGATTCTCACGAAATCCAGATTTAGAAGGTGTCCAGCATCAGAATTTTTAAAAAGCCCTTGAAGCCAATTTTTTTTTGCACATATAACAAATATAACTTACTATAACCATTATTTTTGGAGGAATTAAAAAATATATTTTCTATAAAATTATTTACATTTTTTAGATTATCATTATCAAAAATGATCATTACCACAACATATTACATTAAATATATGCATTTACAATCTCATGTTTCGGTAATGAGAACTAAAAAGTTGTCTAGGTACTATGACAAACATCATTTTAACTTTTATCTGTAAAGAAAACATAAGAATTGCTTACCTGGTAGCCATCTTGAGTGTCACAGTCAATTATGTTTTTTGGAAAATGTTAGTTCTTGAGGGCTTAAACAATGATTGAAAATTGTTGCGGAGTATGAGAAAATTGATCTTGGACACATTTATATTCCTTATTATTGTCTCTACATTTACCAATGATCACCAAATACCACATGTTTCTTTTCTGTAAATTTTTATAGTATAACATGAAGCTTTTTATTTTTTAGATTTTTTAATTATAAATATTTCCATGTCAAAGAACCCAAATCCAGTCATAGAAACATTGCGGTAATGAAAATTTTCCCCTTAAATGTGGAAAAAACCTATAAAATTGATTTGTATGATGTCATTTAAAAATCATGTGCAAAATAATACATGAAGAGATGTCTGTAACTGTATGCTTCTTATTTTGATAGCATTTACTTTTTTATCAAAATCTTTCATGACACCTCATAAGTCTAATTTCGCGATAATCAACCGTTTGCTTTTTTTTCAACGAGCTTTGACGTATTTCTTTGTTCACAGCCTACAGTTAAACTGCTGTACAATAGGAGCAACAATAAGTATTCCTATACTAGGTAAGATGGCTTCAGTGTTTGAGTTGGAAAGCAAATGAAAGATACGGTTACAGAGATTTGACCTGATCTGCTTTGTCCTTATCTTCGTAGCAACTCTGATGACAACATGTTGAAGAACATTGAGCTATTTGACAAGCTGTCCCTGAGGTTTAATGGCCGGGTGCTCTTCATCAAGGATGTGATTGGTGACGAAATCTGTTGCTGGTCCTTTTATGGCCAAGGAAGGAAGATCGCAGAAGTGTGCTGTACATCAATAGTCTATGCTACTGAAAAGAAGCAGACCAAGGTGAACGGTCGTCTTCCCCTCACATGTTAATGCGTTTAATTAAAAAATATACACCAATATATGACCCGCTCCTCACAGGTTGAGTTCCCAGAGGCTCGCATTTATGAAGAGACCCTCAACATCCTGCTCTACGAATCTCAAGATGGCCGCGGACCCGATAATGCACTCCTGGAAGCCACTGGGGGCGCTGCAGGTCGATCTCACCACATCGATGAAGACGAAGAGAGGGAGCGCATCGAAAGGGTGCGAAGGATTCACATTAAGCGCCCGGATGACCGCACTCATCATCATCAGTGACCCTGCTGTTTACCCTCTCTTTAGTGCCTTAATGACCACCAGCGCTTCAGTTACGCCCCTCTGTTTGCACATGGACACGTCAGTTACGAGATTATACTACGACGAATCTGCTTCCTTATACTAGGTGATACTCAGAAATTAAATAGTATTTAATACCTTGATAGGTCACACAGAAGTTTGAATATAGCATATAGGGCAGCATGTTCAAGCCGTTAGCATGGCAAAATATGGGCATTGATTTTTAATGTGTACAACGTATAAGTAGTTTTACTGCATTGACATTCCATTTTGCCCTATTTGCTATTTTTAAAGTGAATTATAACGAATTTGACTATTATAACTATCATTAAATTATAGATTTGCATTTAAAGAATATTATCATAATTGAAGGCTCAGTCAGTTATGACCCTTATTGAGTATTAAATGTCCAGTGTAATGGTGTGCGTCATTTACCGTATTCTGTTTAAGTGAAGACTGTAGGGTTCCTGGTGCCTTATAGGTTAATACTGTGCTCTTCATGCGTGTTTATGTTTTTGTAGCTTTTGAGTTTATACCCTATTGATTTGTGATTTCTGTTTATTTGTGTTAAAGTGTAAGTGTCGGAGCCGAAATTCGCTGTGCTGTTATGTCTTACTTTGAGCGACAGGACTTTTGCGAAGGTTTGTCGGTCTATGAGTTTAGTGAAGGAGTAATTTTGCCTTATGAGAATTCAATGCAGGGACTGAGAAAACCAGACCTCCATATCACAGCACTCAATTATTTCTCATATTTTTCTTCTTGCGCAGAATTTTTATTTTTTTAGGTTAACTGCAGAGGAGAGTATAGGTGATGGTTTTTTAAAGTATGTCTTTTGAATTGTGGTCAGTAGAGGGCAGTATAGTGATATAGTCACTTCAAGATGATCAAAACCTTCATCACAATCTTAAACGCTTTCAGATCTTTACACACCAGTTTTAAATGAATCCCATCGAGTTAATTATGCCTTTGGTTGGTAGGCGATCACATACAAGACATTGAGATGTCGTAAGGAGTGTTCGGATGTATGTGTGTAATTAATTAATGGACATCAAGTACGTATGGGTGTGTAATTAGAGACTTGACCATGTTAGAGGAGCTTTAGAAAGATCAGGAGAACAAACTCCTCCCACTGCATTGCGTAGTGTCACAGATGTTTGTGCTCACTAGTTTTATTGAAGTTGTATTAAAAAAAATGAAATCTGAAATACTGTAGAGAAGTTTGTACAGATGTGCACATAAAAATGTTTTACATAGAAATTATTTATACACATGTTATCGCAAATAAAGATTTCTACAATTTTGTAGAGCAAAGTACGCATTGCTTTCTTTTATTTCTGTGGTTTGCAGGCATTATTAAAAAAAATGATTCATAGCAAGTAGTTTGCATCATGAAAATTAAATTGAGTAAAAATGTACATCATCACAAGAATGTAAAGCAATGTTTATAAAAGCATTTTTTTTTATCGATATTGCAGTCATTTGGTGTAATTTCGGTGCTTAGCCTCTTATTGAGCTTTTAGTGGTTTGAGGGACGTGGAGTAAGAGATCCTCTTCCATGAGGGTTTCCCTCATAAAATATACATCATATAAATCACCTGTTTACATCATCGAGACTTGATCCGTGGAGCCACCTGTGACAATGAAAGTGTCACTGTCTGAAATCTTAACCACTACAGAAACAAAAATGTATTAGAAAATAAAGCTACGTTCACACTGCAGGTGACCAACTTTTTTGCCCAAATGTGACCCATATCTGATTTTTTATGACGATCCGAACAGCACAAATTAAAAATTTTTCAAATCATGCCCAAGCCACTTTCATATGTGGTCCTAAATTGGATACATATCTGGTGTATTGCAATGCGATGGCATGTCGCCTTTAATCCGACTTTTACGAGCAAGATCCATATTTATTTCCGCAAACAGTGCGCTGCGTCTGACATCACGTCTTCTGCGCATACAGGTCACTTTAGGGTCTTATACGGTTCACATGAGACCGATAGCAGTTGCATTTAAATGATAATTTGAACAACAGCGCAAAAAAACTGAACTGAGCACTAAGGGGTTGTGCACACCAAAACTTTTAAGTGCGGCTGAAAACGCCTGGAGGACACCGATTGCCAGCTGTTTTATGAGCTGAGCGCCAGCTTTTTTCAGTTGAGCGCTTTGGTAGCCGTGACTGTGGGTTCACACCAGCCGCGTTTGAGGCGTCAAATTGAACATTTTGAATGAACATTTTGAGTTTACTCACTTCATTCGCGAGTGAAATTCCAGTCATCGAGACATTCACGTGAAAAATTTGTGTCATGGGAGGGGCTTCTGCGACCCGCTCGCTTCCTGTAATCACGTCACTACTAGAGCAAGCTCCTGATTGGTTAACCCGGCACGTTATTCCGCCAAAGTAAAATTTTTCAACTCGCGCATTTCCCCGCGGCAACGCTCATTGGGCGCCATTTGCACGAACAAGGCGGAATCGCATCTACCGCGCCGCACTAAAACGCCTCATTCGCGCCATGAGACCTTACAGATGTGCATCAACGCGTCTTTACATTGACTTAACGCCTCTACCGCAGCTGGTGTGAACACAGCATAATACTTGAGCTGGTTGGTTGTTGTGATACTTGTCTCGCCCCTCCTCCACTGTGATTGGACAGCCGTGTGAGAACTGACATTGACGAGACAAGCTTTCCCCCAAGGTGAATCTCTTTCGACGCTCAGCGCCGAGCGCGGATAAACCACCGAGCGGCAGTTTTCAGCAAGGAAAAAAACGCTAGCTGCTGACTTATTTGAAAAACGCCGAGCTTTCACTGGAAACAATTGAAAACATTCGCCGGACGTAAAAGCTTTGGTGTGCACGCCCCCTAAGACCTGCAGTGTGAAGTAAGCCCATCTAACCACTTACCACCATCAGATGTCCATTTTTGCCCTTATAAACCATAGGCTCTTGTCCAGTGCTAAAGTCTACACAGTTCTCCTTGCCTGCATGGATCTCAAACTTTATGCTGTGAGAGAAAAAACTGTTAGCTTAACAAGTTCTATACCAAACACTAAATTATTTAAGAACAGTTGAAAATGTCTTTACCTTCCTTGAACCACCTTGATGTTGTTCTGCTTTTTTGCAACCATAGCCAGTTTGGTTAAAGCTTCAAAGAGGTGGTCACACTCCAGTATCAGGTCCCCCTTGGATACAAAAAGAACAATATTACTACACCCTAATAATTTCGTATTTAGGTATACTGTTAAAAAAGTGGTACCCCAGCTGTCACTGGGACAGTACCCTTAAAAGGTTCCTAATATGTACCATTAGGTACAGATATGTGTACATTTGGTACCAGTAATATGTACATTTGAGATACTAATTTGTGAAAAAATCAGGGGGGTTCAAATATTTTTATTTCTGAAAAGAAATTATGAACCACAGGCTTAAGGGGATCGCGCACTGGCCGCGCAGCTTAGCACCGTGCCGTTCTAAAAAAATCTAACACATTGTTTTCTATGAGTATACGCACACCGGCGCCGCCAGGTGGCGCCTGTCCACGCCGCCCAGATGTGACTCAGGAAGTTGCTCAAATCCCTGTCGCGCCATACAGCGCCACTCACATAGCTTAACATTAAATAACATCATATTTGTCCCAAATCATTAACGATTAACATTGGCTGCTAACGTATATTTTGCATTTTGAAGTAGACGCTATCTGACGAAGCTCGCGCTATTTAATGTGCACTTACGGTTTACAATACCTCCGAGTTGTCCTTGACGCGACACGGCGCGGCCGGTGTGCGATCCGCTTTATGCTGACTATTCAGGGTATAAAGCCATTTCTTGTAACTGTAGAAATAAAATATGTATAAAAAATTTAACCTACTCTTACCCGCCCTGGGTGAGATTCGAACCGATCGAATGGTCTGGCATGAGGGTTTTGCTTTAACAAGGAGGCTTAAATCCATGAGCTCTAACATTTTTTTGCTAGAGCACTTTGAGGTTGGGAAGTGATTAGCGAATTAAAAATGCCTTAAATAGAAACAACAATTTCACAAAAGCTCCCATATATATCAAAAAAAAAATTTGCTTATATATTTTGTCCCCACTGGGAATAAAAAATAATTAATCAGAGGCAGGGATATAAAGACCGGAGGGGGGTGATAATCCCCCATCCCCTCCCCAGCAAATCGCACCCTGATAATATGCACCCTTTGGTACAAATATTTATCACTGAGGTACTAAGGCTACATTTACACGGAAACGATCTGAAGAGAAAACGCAAAAGTGGCGTTGCATTATCACTTTTATTCAGCGTTTATACAAGCGTTTTGGGGGGGGAAATCTGCGTGCATATGGTGACGCAAAAGTGTGTGATATTTAATGTAGTATGCACTCCAGGCAGCTAGGTGGCAATGTGAAGCACTGACACACAACAAAACCAAGTCCACGGGCCTGCGTCCAACCTTCTTCCTTGTTCTCCCAGGTCTCGTCCAAAACCGTCTGGTTTGTCTACGATGAATTGGCGCATCAACAATTTGAAAGAGGTAATTAATGCACCTTCTCTGATCAGTAATATTAGCATTAATATTACCACCATGAGCAGACGCGTTTATAAGATTTCTACTCTAGACGGTGGTAGGGGTGGGCGGAATGACCAAAAATCTATTTCACGGAATGAGTCATTTTATTTCACGGAACGGAATATTTCACGGTATACATGTTTTTAAGTTTATATATTTTTTGATGATAAAAACGTACAGAAATACACCACTCACTATAGCTTTTAACTAAATGCTCAACACAGTTTTAAAATATGAGCAATTTAAAGTTAATAATGTTAAAGTGAAAATGCCCAGAAGATAACTAACAACAGATAAGTCTTGATTAGACAGAATCTTGTTTTTAATTGAGTTATTAATTTTATAGACTATTGAAACTATAGTATGGCTTCATTGTATTTTGTATTTATGCATACATGCAATATGTAAAATGAACAGGTATAAATATATGCAAAAACCTACAGACACTAAATACCTGTATATGAGAGAAGAAGCTCTAGATATTATAAATGTGACAGGTGCTATGATGTGATGATCATAAAATTTGTTTTAAGGTCTTGACGCCCTTTACTTTCTATTAGACCTTAACATTTGCGTCTCTTTCTCGTCTTTCCGATCAAATATGTTTGAATAAGCAAATGGCGCGTCAAACTACATCGCTCCAGCAGCGCACGTGTCACTGATATAAACGCGAGTTTGGTCTTAGCTTGCTTAAAGTTCAGAAAACTTTACAACTATTAGCATTATGTGCGAGAAGAACTCTTTATTTGGCGTCGCAGCTCCTTGCGCTTGCCTAGAGAGACCTCTGAAACCGGCCGGCTGCTGCATGAGGAGAGAGAGAGCGCACGAGAGAGAGAGAGAGAGAGAGAGAGAGAGAGAGAGAGAGAGAGAGAGAGAGAGAGAGAGCGCGAGCAAGAGTCTCGCGGTGGATTCACTGGCACTTATTATAAAAGTTACACAAATAACTCGTTAATTTTTTTAAAGTAAACTATTTTACATGTTTCTCCGTCACACTCAGTCTAACATGCTGGAGGGCAGAGTTAGCCACGCCCACTTATTTGCATTCCGCGGAATAGACGGAATAGAAAAATCTGTTACGTCTGACATTTTATTCCGCGGTAACGGAATATACCGTCATACCGCCCAGCCCTAGACGGTGGTTTCACTTTTTGCATTTTTAAGCCCCAAAAACCCGTCACCGTGTAAACAAAAGGCACATCCGATAAAATATTTTAAGTTTTCCCCCTCGAGCGTTCTCGTGTAAACAGGGCAGAATATGAACTCCTTAGGTGCCAAGCTGTACTTTTTGAAAGAGTACATTCACAGTGACATCTGGATACCACAAAAAATCTGATGTACATTGATCCAACATAACAGAAAGTAGTATTTACTTCATGTTCGGCCTGCTTACCTTCTGTTTTGGATCATCACAAGCGACATGGAGAATCATAATGGAGTCACCCAGATTACTGACAGATACACCTGCAGATACAGGCCACAAAGATCAATTCATCATGCTGTGAACTTCAATGCAAATACATTTGTTACAACGTGATCACCTTTTAAAGAAACATAGTCTACTCTCTGTTTGATCTTAGCTTCCTCCACCATGTAGACAGCAGCCTGGGTAAAGATGAGCTGTCTTTGTCTGGATTTAAATCCATTCCTGTCATACTTCACCACAGGAACACTGTACTGCAGAGAGGGAACGTGAGGAGAACATCATAAGATCTCATTCTTCTCCGCATGATTAACATCAGCGAGATTATTTTGGTATACCTTGATACGTTCTTGTCGTATAGTTTGAAGAACCCTCATATTTATATCTTGCTCACCTTGTCAGCATGTTGAGGATGGAGTGCATAAGTTAAAAACAGAATGTGCAAAACCGAGGAAAAAACAATAAAGTATATACTCTACTGACTGATCCTGGTGTCCACAAAAGGTACGCTGATGCTCGGAGGATAGCTGTCTTTCTTTCCCTTAAACATGGCACTGGTTACTACTTTTTGTTGTAGCTGTGAAAAGGCAACAACACCAATTATCATTCATCATGGTCTCAGTCATGGTGTCATCGTCTATATGGTCAAATGAATGACACAAAGAACAAGGATATTAATATTAACCTGTGCTTTTCTCTGAGCTGTGAGTCCCCGGACATACTTCCTCACCATCATACGAGTATGCAGCTGACGCAGAATCTCTGAGGTCTACACACATCAATGTCAAAAGACTTTCCCAATAAATGATCAATGAAATAATCATGCTCATGAAATATAGTTGCTGCAGATACTTTTTGTATGCAGTATCTTAAAAATTTTTAAAGCTAATTTTCTGAAAAGTTTAAAATATAAGCACAGTTCAAAATGATTTAAGACATTAAAATACATAATTTGTACACTTCTTGGTTGTGAAATGTTTTCTAGCACCTGTGTGAACTTGACAACTGATTTGGTGCATTCACAAAAAATATTATAATTGGTTTTTAGTGCTGGGCAAAAGAGCCTAGCTTAATCTCATACAAAATAAAAGTGATTTTTGGCATAATATATGAGTTTTTTGTGTGTGTAATTATTATGTACATAAAAAATACACACACATTCATGCATGTATTTAGGAAACATTTACATGTATGTATATATATATATATATATATATATATATATATATATATATATATATATATATATATATATATATTTATATTTTTATATATTCTATATTATATATAAATGAAAAAATTCTGAAATGAATATATGTATGTGTGTGTGGTTAAATATACATAATAATTCCACACAGTACACACACATATATTATGCAAAAAAACTTTTATTTTGTATGTGATTAATCGCGATTAATCTTTGCCCAGCACTATTTTTTATTGCATAACAAAATACCAAATGAAGTGGCAAATAATAAATCTTAGAGACATTTTTGCAATTCATTAGTACTGGGCAAAGATTAATCGCGATTAATCGCATACAAAATAAAAGTGATTTTTGGCATAATATATGAGTTTGTGCTGTGTGTAATTATTATATATGTTTAACCACACACACATACAAATTAATTTCAAAATTTTGGGTTTATATATTATATAGAATATATAAAAATATAAATAAATATATATATACACACACATGTAAATGTTTCCTAAATACATACATGAATGTGTGTGTATTTTTTATATACATAATAATTACACACAGCACAAACTCATATATTATGCCAAAAATCACTTTTATTTTGTATGCGATTAATTGCGATTAATCTTTGCCCAGCACTAGTTTGAATGAATTGCAAAAATGTCTCTAAGATTTATTATTTGCCACTTCATTTGGTATTTTGTTATGCAATAAAAAAATAGTGCTGGGCAAAGATTAATCGTGATTAATCGCATACAAAATACTTTTTTTTTTTTTGCACAATATATGTGTGTGTACTGTGTGGAATTATTATGTATATTTAACCACACACACATACATATATTCATTTCAGAATTTTTTCATTTATATATAATATGGAATATATAAAAATATAAATAAATATATATACACATGTAAATGTTTCTTAAATACATACATGAATGTGTGTGTATTTATATATACATAATAATTACACACAGCACACACTCGTATATTAAGCCATATTTTTATTTTGTATGCGATTAATCGCGATTAATCTTTGCCCAGCACAAAAAAATTCTACTATTCAGACATTTGGAGACACCATTGGGGACCTCAAATTCAACATTTCTGAATACCTCTGTCATAACTGGAGGTGGAGTCAGCCATGTGGTCTTGTCCAATACAGTCTTTGGTAAGTTATTTTTCAGTCGATTTAGGTAGCTCTGTCGGACGAAAGCCAGGTATTCTGAGTTGTCTGTAGTTTTTGCCTCTCGTCGTGTGATATAGCCCTTAATAAACCTAGATGGATAGCAACGCATACCATAATCTCTTACAACTGAAAAACAACATGTACTACTACCAAGAACTAATTTTACTGACTTTTTAATAACTTTGACAGCCCAGGCTCTGCGGTCTCTCTCCTTTCGTGCCTGCACCCCCCTCCAGCAGGTCTCGATTTTCGTAGCTAAGACAAATGTTTTCAACATGAGCACTTGAACAACTGATTAAATTAAAAATCATTTACTCTGTACATGTCTACGTGCTGTATAATAAACATGATTGGAACAACTTTTCTATCAACCAATCAGATTGTAGGATTAGGTTTAGGGGCTATTACACCATTCTTATCTTATTTTAGCGGTAAGATGATCCAGTAGGACATCTTATTTGGCAAAACAGTAAGATGACAGTGAAAAAGTGAATGATATCAAATATTTTCTCACCAGCTTCTTTTTGTTTTCTAAACTCTCCTTTAGCTCTGTAACCTTTGTATTTGGCTTGTATTCGTGTAGCTGTAATAGAAACACTGTTATAATGTGATGTTGAAAATGTAAACTCTCTCCTTTGAGTTCTCTGTTACTTACCCAGTTCATGTTTGCAGATTTCAAAAGCATCTTCAGTGGCAAAAAGAGTCCTAGCATATCGTATAAATATCTTTGTCCTTGAATTAGAAGTAAAACATTTCAATTGATTGTAACTCTGAGAAGTCGAAACATTGTTAATATTAAATTTTTAGCATTTACCAGCTTACCTGCCCATTTTATACTCATCAGGCTGGTAGCCGAGATGCTTAACGAGTTTTTCCACCCCATCTGCAGGAACTCCTCTCCAATGGGGCCATGTGGCAGGACAAAGTGCTTTATACCTTAAGCATATTGTCTTAGCTAAGTATTTTATTTCATTAAAATAAACTGGAAAGCAGCAGGTGTCTCGTTTGTTTTAATTAGGGCTGGGCAAAAAAATTGATTTTTTGATTAATCGGTTTTTTTTTTTTTTACGTGGTCAATTCAAAATCGATTCTCAAAGAGCAGAATCAATGTTTTATCTTCCAGAATTATTTCCGCACACATTGAACGTAAGATTAACATTAATCTAATAACTAGTCTTCTTCACTAGATGTCACCATCAAGTCAGAGGTGTGGAAGCATTTTAGATTTCGCAAGCAAGACGACGACGATAGTGTTGTGGCTTTTAATTTCTTTTTATTAATTACCCACTTGTAAACTGCTGTTCACTGTTGTTTTTTATTAATATATTATTAAATCTATATTCATTGAGTTAAATCGAGATTAAAAAAATGTACCTGAGAACAGGAATCGAAAATTGAATCGAGAATCGAATCGATTCGATTGCTTGTGAATCGAAATCGAATCGATCTGGAACATCTGAATCGATACCCAGCCCTAGTTTTAATGGGTATTGTTTTTCAGCTTACCTTTTTAGAAAGACTTCATATCTACGCCGATATGCAAAGCCTGCTCGTCTGACCCTCAGGTGCTCCATCAACCCCAGATATTTCACTTGGTGCCTCACCAAAACTTCATCAAACTTGCCTGTGATTAAGGGAAAACAAAACAGTATATAAATCTACCTTAACTGAAATAAAAACTGATCTGCACTATTATTACATTTTTAGATTATCTTTACACTCTTAAAGGGGACATATCATGAAAATCTGACTTTTTCATTTTTCATGTTTAAGTGCTATAATAGGATCCCTGGTGTTTTTATCAATCTAGAAAATGTGAAAAAGAACAACCCAGTAACTTAGTTTTGGTAAACTATTCTCTACAAGCATATGGGGAAAAAAGGTCATTGAAATTTGTCTCCCCCTGTGATGTCGAAAGGGGATCTTATTATAATAATACCACCCCTTAATCTGCACTATCCAACCACGTTACTGCTATTTAGTGCAGAAAGAAACAGATAGAAAGAGAGGAAGTAAGAGAGAGAGAGAGAGAGAGAGAGAGAGAGAGAGAGAGAGAGCACTGCCAAAAATGACTTTCTTACTTAGTATTTTTGTCTTGTTTTCAGAAGAAATATAAAAGAATTCTTAAATCAAGATGTATTTTCTTGATGAACAAATGACTAGGGATGCACCGAATATTCGGCCACCAAAAATTTTCGGCCGAAAATGGCCCAAAAGAGCCGAAAGACTTTTATCTCCGAAACAATACGGCCGAAATGTTGTGATGACGCAAACAGAAACCGCGACCTGCACTTGCTTGTCTGAAGCAACATGTATGCGGTGTGGATGTATTTAACCGCAAAAAGCCGCTAAAGAGAGCAGTTGTCTGTACACACAGAGGCACATGCGGTTGAATGTGTCTGGTCCAGACGTGATCATCACTTCAAAGATCAGAAGTCTTGATGTGTAAACTTTAGAGAGAGTCGCGCAAATGTGTCTCATATTGTAGTCCATTAACATACACTGGCCGAATAAAGCAATGAAAAACAACATAACGTTTGCATGCTGCGCTGTTTGGGATTTGCCCTCGGTCTCTGTGTGCGCACGCGTTTAAGTGCCCTCAAAAGTGCACACACGAGTCAGATGCAAACAAGCGAAAGTAAAATCTTTTTTGTTATTGACAGGGCACATATAAACAAAATTATCTCCAAAGTAAACATTTGTTTATGTCTTAAGTGTATGTATAGATTACAGTCAGAAACCAGTCTCTGCTTATTTAAAGAGACAGTAACCTCAATTAACCTACTTAAGTCTGTCTCATTAATGGTAATCAAACAACCCAAGACAAAGAGAAAATCACTTCTGTAGCTCTAAAAATAATAATATATTTAATTTATACAATAAAGACAGTGTTATAACTCATTTAATTCGATTTCTGTAATCTGTACCTAATGCTAATGTTAGCCTTTATTAATGTGCAACTTTGTTCTTTTTTATAAATTTCTTTATTTTATTTTTTTATAAATTTCTATATTTCGTTATTTTTTTCAATTTCTTTATTTGTTATTAGATTTTCCCCACCCCCTTTTCGCTGATCTTAAAAATAATCCGATCCGTGCCTCAAATGTGATCCGAACCGTGAGTTTTGTGATCCGTCACACATCCCTAGTAAACTTAGTACACAGTGATAGCCATAAATGCATTTGTACTAATAATTGGCATAATAATTTATTTCAGCGTTTTGGTTTTTCGGCCTTGGTTTCCTCTTTTTCGGTTTTGCCAAGAATTTTCATTTCGGTGCATCCCTACAAATGACCTAAGAAAAGAAGTCTAGTTTTTAAGACAAAACATTTCAAATTTAAGTGAATTTGTGCTTAAAACAAGCAATGAAATATTTTTTTTTCTTAAATTTACTTAATACAAGAACAATTCAGCAAAAAAATCTTATTCCATTGGCAGATTTTTTTTGCTTGTTTTAAGCACAAATTCGCTTAAATTTGATATTTTTTGTCTAAAAACTAGACTTATTTTCTCAGGCCATTTGCTCATCAAGAAAATACATCTTGATATAATAATTTTTGATATTGCTACTGAAAACAAGACAAAAATACTAAGTTCAAAAGTCATTTTTTTGCAGTGAGAGAATAATTGACAGCACACGTGAGTTTTAATTTCAAGAAACCACGATCATATGGCGATCAGTGTTTGCATTTCATCAGCTAATTTGCATTATAAAGGACACACCCAAAAACGGCACATTTCTGCTCACACCTACAAAGTGTCAATTTTAGCATGTTAAAATACAGTATCTGTGGGGTACACTGGGGACACCAAAGACTTAATTTACATCTTAATAAAAATAATGAAATGTCCAGTGAAATGTCCCCTTTAAAAAATTATAAGATTCAGTTGGTTTTATGAAAAAACGTTGGCATTTTCCAAAACATCTGGTTGCACAACCGGTTCCTTGCATTTTACTATTGTTTTGTTAACATTGTCTTATAAAAGTTTTATGTCATTGTTTCTCACCTGGCTGCTTATTGTCATTGGATTTAAGGCATCGCACATACCAGGGCTCCTTAGCCATCAGAATCTCTGTCAGTCTCAGCAGGCTGTTCTTAAACTGAGTGGCCACCTACAAATTCAATTTTTATTATTTATAAAATACGTATTAGTATAGCAGAAGTGTATATTTAGGTATGCTCTTTAAAATTGTCTAAAGACAAATCTTTCTAATTGGAGTACTATTACCCACAATGCATTGTGTAAAACACAGAAACGTCCATTTCAATTGTCTAGCACTGCGTCCAAAATCGAGTACAGTGACAGTACAGATGAAGTACCTACTACTTGATCGTTAATACCGTTTGTGTGCAGTATGAATACATTCTGACATACTGCATCCGCCATGTTTTTATTGTCATGTGACCCGTATGACGTAATCAGAACAACTGTGACCATAATGTAAAATGTTTAATAAGTACAATTAAATCACTAGAAATACAATTCTTGGTACATAAATCACATAAAGAGTGGCCAGGTTCATATATTTTTTGGTATTTTTGTTACATTCACATTTTAAAATTTTAGATTTAACGCCTCCTCAGCTCGCATGGCTTCCGCAGATAGTAAAGTGTCCATCGAATGCACACTTGAAAATCTAGTCGAAGGTAGGTCAGTAGTCATCCAGGTACATTTCGCATACTTTTTTCGAATACTATGTAGTATAAAATTAGGCAATTTTGGACCCAACGTATATCAGAAAAAAACAGCTATGATTGCATTTGTGATCGCAAAGAGCATGCTTACAGTATAAACACTTATATTTAGATCATTTTATTCCAAACAGAACAAGTAGTAAAAGCTAATGTGTTGTTTTAAACAAAGCTAATGGACTCACTGTCTCAGGTCTTCTCTTGCTGTCTCCTTCATTGGCTGGAAAGCACTCCTGAATTATGGGGTTTTTAGAGAGCCGCATCACCTGATGGTTACAAACACACAAACAGAGATTCATAAGAATGCGCAAGATATAGTAAATCCACATTATCTACTGTTAACTCCTGAGGGATTGAAAATAAGTGCCAGCACTTAAAGCGATAGCCCATGATTTACTCATCCTCAAGCAATCTGAGATACATATGTCTATCATCTTTCAGACAAACACATTTGGAGATATATCTTAATAAATGACTTTGCTTTTCCAAGCTTATAGCTGTAGGAAACATGGATCAGAGAACAATTTCTGACTTTGAAAAAGCGCATTCATCCTTCACAGAGGTAATCCACAAGGCACCAATGGGTTAATAAATGTTTTCTGCGAGTAGTCGATTAAGTTTTGTAAGAAAAAATTTCCATATTTCAAACTTTATAAACTGTAATAACTATCTTCCAGTAAGGACACCAAGTTTTAGGAAGAGAGTTTTAGCATAGTGAGCGTTGGTTGCCATAGGTAGTTGCACAGTGACTCTCGTGAATCCAAGGCGTCATTACCGGAAGTTAGTATTACAGTTTATAAAGTCTAAAATATGGATATTTTTCTTACAAAATTGCATCAATTACCCACAGGAGACCTTTATTAAACCCTTGAAGCTGTGTGGATTACTTCTGTGAAGGATAAATGCACTTTTTGGGGGTTTCATGTCAGAAGTTTTTCTTTTATACCATTATAAAGCTTGGAAGAGAAATGTCATTTACTAAGATAACTCCAAATGTGTTCGTCTGAAAGAAGATGGACATATGTATCTTTGATTGCTTAAGGGTGAGTAAATCATGGGGTCATTTTTATCTTGTTCACACTGTCAGTCTATAGCCTCTTTCACACAGTAATTCTGGTAAATTACCATTAATTTACCAGAATGAATTTACCAGTAAATACAAAAATGTGCTGTTCACACATGCAGTGACATTCCGTCTTTTTACCAGTAAGACATCATTCACACATCAGTATCAAAATACCGGTAAATTCGTTGAGAAAGCGGAAGTACCTGTGGCGCGCGTTGAGTTCAGTGTTGTATTTGTAAACAATCCACGTCGTTCATATCCACGGTCCATATTTTGTTGTTTTTACGTCTGTGGTAAACTCTGACAGTCGCGAAGTTGCTCATGACCAAACAACATTGCATGAGGCGACGTCAAACCGAAAATGCGTTTTAAACAACAGTACTGTTTGCATTTTAGGCTTCACAGAGAGCGCACTAAGGACTTCGGCAAGTAGGTGGTAAGCCGTTTTAAACAACTTTGGTGAAGAAATGTGGACGTAAACTTCAGGTGTGCTCGACTTTCAACCAGCGTGTGTGGAAACGTCCTTAAAACAGTGCGGGGGTAAACGCGTCATCTGTATTAAAACATTATGATTGGTCTGAAGCTGTCAGCGCGATCTGACGTCGTCCGTTCTAAAAGCCGGTAATCCTATATTTTTCGTTCACACATAGCGCTTACCGGTAAATTACTGGTAATCTTACAACCTGTCTTACTGGTAAATTGGGAGCACTGATTTACCGGAAAGGTTCTGTTCACACATGATCTATTAACTGCAATTTACCAGTAAATTACCAGTAAAGACTGCATGTGTGAAAGGGACTTATATCTGATTTTGGTGCATATCGATTTGACAGACTTACTGTCCATATTGTGTATGACAACTGTTTAGATCCGATCTGTGCCTCCTGTAGCATTCTGCCATTTTCCGGATTATCAGCACTGTTTCTATGATGTAGCGCTGGCACGACAATCTGCCTCAACGTCTAACATTGTAAAAACTATATTCCCCAATACATGGACTTTCCCAAACACCCCTATCATTTTGTCAGAAATGCACTGCTCCAAAATTCGCACTGGGGTTGCGTTTACATGACCTGACAGCATGACATAACCAAAAAGCTACACAAATGCAATCAGAGCAATCAGACTGAAATGGATTTCCAGAAATGTGATTTCAATCGGATTTCAAACCACCTCTGGATATAGCCTGAAATGGATAAAAAAAAACAGATTAGAATCCGTTTCATTCGTTTTTTGGCCGTTCTAAATGTGATTGGATTCCAATCGAATATGCACCAAAATCGGATTTGGACTGACAGTGTGAACAAGTGTGAACTTTGATATTTGGCATGAGTATCGCTTTAAGTGCTTTTTTTAAGGAGTCAGTTTCCTTTCATCCTCTATGTCCAGCATTAGACTTTATTTTATCCGGGTGCACTTACATCTTTGATGTTCTTATACAAAAGGTCGTTGTTTTTGTCAATGAATCCTGTAAAATAAATAAATAAATAAATAAATATAATTTCTCAAACTAAGATAGAATTCAAAAGCAAGGAATTGTGAGAGTCACTTTCAAATTTCTGAAATGGATTATAAATTCAGTTTTTCTGTATTGTCTTACCAACAACGCAATAGGTCACCTCTCCTGCATAATGAAGCAGACGAAAGTCGCCTCTCTCAAGAGTCTTACGAGTCTTCTTATCAGCCAATTTATGCCTTTAGTTCACAGAAAAGCAGGAGAAATTGCTTTTATAAAACCAAATCCTCTCTAAATAATGCTTAAATGGTAGACATCTATTGCAACCAGACCATTTTTTGTTGATGTGGTTTTAAGATTTAAGGTCTGGTGTCTTATCTAGTGTTTCCTAGAATTTGAAAGCATGACCTTTACATTGCTAAGAGGCTACTTCAGGAGGTTTTTGGCACATGCTCAGTAAATCAGGAAGTAAATTTAAACATCACAAACTTTCAGACTGCTAAGCACTTTCATCAGGATATCAGTCAGTAAAAGGCTTAAAGCAGTCAAACCAGGGGGTAAACGCTTCAGTTTCAGATACAACAAGCCTTGACTGACTTAAAAGAGTCCAATTGTTGATAGTTTCAATCAGTACTGAATAAATTAAATAATACTCAATCAAAAGACATCTTGTTCAGACCAGTGTTGGGTGTAACTACAGCAGTTACTAAGTAATTAGTTAGTGTAATTTAATTACTTTTTCCTTAAAAAAGCAAAGTAAGGGATTACTCTTATTTTTTCAGTAATTTAATTATAGTTACTTCTGATGTAATTGAACTAAATGGACTGTAAAATAATTATATATAATACAATAGTGGATTTAAAGTTATATTTTTTTGGACATTTTGCCTTTTTATTAACAGTGAATGAGGACAGGAACGTACAGGGAGGAGAGAGGGTTATGGGATCGGCAAAATGGGATCAAACTTGGGTTGCCTAAAGTGCGAAAGCACCAGATGTCGAAGCGCTACCCACTACACCATCAGCTCCATAATAGTGGAATTAACATCACAATTTAAAGTCTAATGTGCATGTTTTCTATGTATCCTTCTAACTTTAAATACTTTGGTGAGTTTATAAGAATAATGGTAACACTCTAGTATAGTTTCCAATTCTCACTATTATCTGGTTGGTTATTAGCATTAATATTACTCAGATATTGGCTGTTTATTAATTCTTAAAAAGCACAGATTAATGCCTGATTCTGTAAAACCTTATTCTACATCCTTAATCCAATTTCTACCATTAGTTAAACTTAACAACTACTTTACTAGTAATAAGCAGTAATTAGGAGTATATTGAGGCAAAAGTAGTTAATAGTGAGAATTGAATCTTAAAAAATGTGACCAGAATAATGTATTTATTTTTATGTGATTTATTTGAGCCGTTTCATCTTTATATAATTTACTAAATAGGTTTTAGAAAGTAATTAGTAATAAGTAATAAAATACTTTTTGGAGAGAGTAATTAGTAACTAGTAATTAATTACTTTTGTTGAGTAACCCAACACTGGTTAAGACACATAATTGACTACATTATTACATTAACTCACGTTACAAAGTGTGGATGATTGCCCATTTTCTCCTCAAGTTTCTCAAGAAATGTAAGATCTGAGGCATCTCCTGGCCTCAGGCACTCCTCATCCTAAAATTCAACAGATAGATATTTGCTCATTCACATTACATTTAGGCCTGTGTGGATTTTGGCAGACACACATATATATGTACATCTTTAGTGTAAATCGCAGTGTATAGCATAAGATCAGAAGAGCGTGAGACTGAAGATTAGCTGTAGATGTTTGTGTGTCAGGTGTGTGACATCATTACTAGCGTCCAAAGGGTTGTCTATCTGTCTGTTTATCTATCTATCAAAATATATGTGTGTGTGTGTGTGTGTGTGTGTGTGTGTGTGTGTGTGTGTAATGCATATCTGTAATCTCAAATGCCCTGAAAGTTACTTTGATAAAAGATCTGCCAAATGCATAAATGAAAAATCACGCGTCTCCCTGCAAACCATTTTGGCATTGCCTGCCCCATGCTCTGCCACTTTGAAACATATACAGGTAATCGCTTTAGTTAGCATCAATAATATTTCATTTCAAATAGCATGCTTTTTGTCTGTCTTTTGTATATGAAGTGTTTTCATCATTCCATACCAGCACAGAGATGATTCCTCTGTGCTTCTCCTCTACCAGGTCACAGATGATTTTGTTGTTGAAAAACTGCACCGGCTCCCACTGACACACACACAGAGAAAGTGACTTATTCTCTCAACATTAGGATAAGGGATGATATCCTAAAGTTTACAGGAAACATTTAAGCAAAAATATTGTAGCACTATATCAGGATTGGTAAATGTGTACCCCAATTCCTTCTCCTTCATATTCTTCCTGTTCAGCTTTCAGTGTCAACTCAATGAAAAGTTGCTGTAGCTTCTCATTGCAGTAATTTATGCAGAATTGCTCAAAACTAAAAAAAAAAAAAAAAGATTACTTGTGTATAATAGATACATTATACAAAGAATAGCATGTATTTTAAAGGTGCATCTTAATGTCACTGGGCTCCTTAATCCTTAAAAAGTAACTTCACTGGGCTCTGGGTATTGAATGTTTCATAAGAAAGACATCCTTATATCAGCTATTAGATATTAACTGAATGTCATCAGTAGGATCATGTTTTTTTAGCCATTTTTGCCTTTATTTAACAGTGATAGAGGAGAGGACAGGAAACTACAAGGAGGAGAGAGGGGTATGGAATCGGAAAATGACCATGAGCCGGGAATCGAACTCGGGTCACCGAAAGTGCGAAAGCACCACATGTCGGAGCGCTGTCACACCATTGACTCCGACAAGTAGGATCATGTTTGGACCTGACTTTTAATGTAGGGTATTGCCACAATGTCTGTCTGTCTGTCTGTCCATCTGTTCGTTTATAGACGGTTTCATCAGACGCACGCGCATTTGTTCGGTAACGCATCTGGAAGGAACCTAACTTCCGGTCTTTGTTTGTTTAATGGTCTGGCTAGTGGCTAAACTGAACTCTGGAACAAATACCTTGTTGAAAATAACAAATGTTTTGGTTTCCTAAAGACGAGGGGAGAAGGCAATCATGGATCACCGTGACATTAGGTCAGTATGATTTGAAGTAAGGTTAATCAACTTGTTATTTATTTTGCTTATTATTAGAAATAAACTACTCTACCAAAACTCTATTGTTATTGATTCTTTGTGGAAGTTTACCGAAAGTTACGTTTGTTCCACGGAAGCCGTTTGTGTATGTTGGTACTGCTGAAACCATCTAAATGCTATCTAATAATGCAAATTCATACCTGTTGACAAAGAATACCTCAAATCCATAAATGTCCAACAATCCAATTACTGTTTTCCTGCTAGAGTCCTAAACAGCAAAACATAACAATACAGGTACAGCATAAGATGGAGTAAGAAGTGTGTTTGCTTTCTTTTAAAAAATTACACACTTTTCCTCACAATGAAAGAAACTAATTCTACCATTTCTGGCCTCACAAGTTTTCACAATATTTATCTAAACAGCATTTTCCCTGTCATCCTACCTTATTTTCCAAAGACTCATTGATCCTATTGACCAGCCAGGTAAAGGTACGCCCATATATGGCTTTGGCCAGAGCATCTCTGGCATAGACAGCATGATCTACAGTGAATGGGCTCAGGACCTGAAGACCAGAGAGATCCAATTAAACAAACAGTGACATTTTACAATAACACATTACATGACATTACACACGCCCCTATGTTACCTCCTCTGATTTGGCTTCAATCTTCCTGTATGTAAGGGCTTCCTGAAGCACTTGCACATGGACCCCTAACAGCTAAAAAATCAAGATCACAATGTTAGATTAAAGGTGTTGATTTTTAGCTCCATCTGAGACTGTGAATTGCAACTAATGGCTCAGTCCACAGCTCACCCCTTCTTTTTCGAAACACATAGAAAAGCTACGATAGCCGCCACTGGACAAACGCATCATTGTCTGAGACAATTTAGTGTCAAAACATGCTCTAAAGAGCAGTTTATCCGTTTAGGGCTAATGAAGTAACATAGCGGTGCAAAATGGTGACTTCCATGTAAGGGGACCCACGGTGCATGTAGATTAAAACGGCTCATACTAAGGTAATAAAAACAATACAGTTCATTTTTAAGGTCATAATACACCACTGATCATATAGGTATGTACATTATATTCAGTGTTGGGGAAAGTTACATTAAAAAGTAATGCATTACAATATTAAGTTACTCCCCCAAAAAGTAACTAATTGCGTTACTTAGTTACTTTCCATGGAAAGTAATACTTATGTTACTTTTAAGTTACTTTTGCGTTACTTTTCTTACTTGGCTGAGGCTTAATCTCCTTCAGGCCTTGCGGGTGTTTTTATGACTGAGAAGTACTGCATTCAGAAATTGCAGATTTTCATCACAAAAATGTCAAGCTCTGGCCTGCCATCTCCGTTTCTGACTCCCGCTTAGGCGCGCACGCATAGAGTTCGTGTACTTCTACTATGACTACGTTCAGTTTAATTCATTACATTATTATTTTTAAATTGAATTAATTAAACTGAAAAGTAACTTGCATTATTTTTTTTAAAAAGTAACTCAAATGTTAATGTGTACATTTAAAAAGTAATGCGTTACTTTATATATTACTTTAGAAACGTAATATTATTACGTAATGCACATATTATTGTAATGCGTTACCCCAACACTAATTATATTGCATTTTTGTTAAGAGATCCATCTAAAATTTTCACAATGCACTTTTAAGATTATATAAATGACACAACTACTAAGGGTCAATGCAAGACAATTAAGTGCAACAAAACAGATAATAAAAGCTGACCTTAGATACCCAGCGTAGTCCTGCATTTGAGTTCAGAACTGCATAACCTTTGGTGTCTCCATCAAAGTGCACATTTCCCAGATGAAGCACACTGGCTATGATCCCAAAGAGGTGCTGGCATATTAAAGAAAGCAAGTTAGAGTCAAACAGATTACAAAGATTGCAGTTTCTACATTTATTCTTACCTCAGTGTCATTTGCATCAAAGTCAATGACAGACAGAGCATTTTTAACAGTTTTCCAGTCATTCTTATCATTGATGGAGCTCACATTGGAACATTGCCCCTATAAAGACAACAACACAAGTGCAGAAACACTGTGAACCAGTTTCGATATCACTGTAGGTTGCACACTTTTATCATAGTTTGTGCCCATCAAATCCGAAATCGCACCTGTACCAGATAGGAATACCGCTTGGTGTCTTTTTCCAAGCCCAGGTGTCTCAGTAGGTCTTCCTCTCCTCCTTCCACCAGCTGGTAAAAGATATGAAAATTTCTCTCTCCATGATTTTGGTGGACGACTCTGGACTTTTCCAGCAGATAGCTGAGGATATGGCCACCAACAGCATCTCCCTAATAATAAAAGTCACAAACCTTCTGTTGTATCTTAAAAAAGGCAATCAATCGGATCTTGTTGGATCGGTCCATACCTGGCTGTCAAACTGGATGTCCATGTACTTCCCAAAACGACTAGAGTTGTCATTTTTCATTGTCTTTGCATTTCCAAAAGCCTAAAACACATTTAATGAATGCATGGAATATATAGTGAATACTCACAGGCATATTTTTATTGGGCTAACCTCTAGTACAGGGTTGGACATGAGCATGCGGTCTCTCACTGTGTCCAGTAATGCAGTGCTGGGACAGCTGACCGCATAGTACTGTAAGATTTTTTTGGACGCCTCTGTTTTGCCTGCTCCGCTCTCCCCGGATATCAGAATGAAGTGGTTGTTTGCTTCTGTTAGCATGGTGTGGTAGGCATTATCTGCTAATGCATAGCTGGAAAGGATAAAGATAGGCTTTAAATGAGTTTTGGTTTCTGGTTTGGTAAGGAAAAGCTTCACTTACATATGAGGTGGAAGCTCAAAGAAGTTCACCCCCATGTAGAGGTCCATCTGTTTCTTGTTGTAAATGTCCAGCTCTTTGTATGGGTTCACGGATATCAGCAAAGTACCTATGTAAGTCTGTGTAAAAGTATAAAGAGGTTTAGACTTAAACATGTAGGATACAGTCTTAGGGGGCATGCACACCAAAACTTTTAAACGCGGCTGAAAACGCCTGAAGGACGCCGAATCCCAGCGATTTCTTCAGCTGAGCGCTTTGGTAGCTGTGATACTTGAGCTGTGAGCCGGTTGGTTGTTGTGATATTTGTCCCGGCCTTCCTTCACTGTGATTGGACGGCCGTGTGAGAACTGACATTGACGAGCGAAGCTTTTCACCCAAAGTTAAATCTCTTTCAACTCTCGGCGCTCAGCACTTAGTGCGGAAAAAACGCTGAGCACCGGCTGTTTTGAAAAACGCTGTGCTTCCATTGAAAACAAGCTCCGGCCGCGGGCGTAAAAGTTTTTGCACACCAAAACTTTTAAACGCGGCTGAAAATGCCTGGAGGACATCAATTGCCAGCTGTTTCTTCAGCCGAGCACTTTGGTAGCTGCTATACTTGAGCTGTGAGCCGATTGGTTGTTGTGATACTTGTCCCGCCCCTCCTCCACTGTGATTGGACTGCCGTGTGAGAACTGACATTGACGAGCGGAGCTTTTCACCCAAAGTTAAATCTCTTTCAACTCTCGGCGCTCAGCGCTTAGGGCGGAAAATCCGCCGAGCGCCGTTTCAGTGCGGAAAAAAAAACGCTAGCTGGTGGCTTATTTGAAAAAACGCAGAGTTTCCATTGGAATCAATTGAAAACATGCGCTGGCCAAGAGCGTAAAAGCTTTAGTGTGCACGCCCCCTTAGGGTGCATTTTTCTATTTTGTGTTTTTTGCCCTTGCTTTTCACTCACATATATCAAATCCTCTGAGAAACGTTTCTTCAGATTGTCTAGGAAGGCCGTCTCACTGTTGTGGGCATCGAGAAGCACAAAATCCTGGATGCCAACTCGGTCTCTGGCAATCAGGGCTCCCTCCAAGTCCAGCTGACCCAGCTTAACCTTTCCTTTCTGCCAAACAGACACAACACGGTGACCACAACTCAATGCAACTGATTAACACCGACCAAGCCTGTAGGATTGTGTGATAAGTGCGTCTGCATTTGTAAAGGTCAGCCTTAAAGCTTAAAAACAGGCCTGAATATCAATTTCTGTCAGTTCATTCATCACCCATGGAGATATTAGTTATGTATCGGTTCACAAGTTCGCCCTTACATCTAATCTGATTGCGAAAGTAAGCATATTTTGGCGTGCTGTCCAGGAAGAGGGCTCTGGATCCGGAGTGAAGCTCAAACTCGCCCGAACCCGGAGAACTCCCCCATCCCAAAGTGGGATATAACAGATTGGAGTGGCGAGTTGTGGTGATGGAGGGATGTCGGAACATGATCTCAAGACTGAGGTAGGTAGGATGTCTGTATATGGAGTGTTGTGATTACCTAATGAGATGCACCTGTGCTGAATTAGTTAATTACTTGATCGTGCTCCTCCCGAACCTTGTTAATAAAATGTAATTTATCAGCGTTATAGCTTTTTTCTGCATTTCTTCAGCAATAAAATCAACATTTGAGTCACCTATAGCTCTTTAACAAACTTCCTATCATGTTCAGATCACGACTTGGGGTGTAAGGCCTCAGATTGAGTCAAGATCATCCAACCGCATAATCTCCTTGTGATGTTTAACTAGTGCTGTTTTCTATTGTTGAGCACTTTGTAATGAGATATCATCTGCAGAAAGAACATGTTCATGTCCCTATGAATGACAGCTTAGCTTCTGCTACCAATCCTGTTTAAATATATCACGTTGGATATATTCCACAGACCATATCAGATAGCACTTTGTAGGCTATACTTTAAATGCAGGCAGCCATCTTCCAGCTTGTAGGCCAAAGTAATGCTTTCACTCCACTGAGATTTAAGCAGCCTGATCTAACACAAATTCGAATGTATTTTGTGAGTTGACCAATTCAGATGAATTCATAGAAAAGTTTAAAAAAGTTCATTCATCCGTGTCATTGTCACGGATCTTCTTATTTTTCCGTGTCCGTACCACAGACTTTTGTTTCGATTTCAATAGTTTTTCCTATTTATAATCCATTGTCGCCTCTTGGGTTTGGGGTTAGATTTGGGGTTTGGGTTAGGATGTCACTTTAACTATTGGTTTATACTATTTTTTTCCAGATTTTTAAAGGGGCAATAAGTAGGATTTACCCCCATCTAGTGGTGAAATTGTATTTTGAATTCAAACGAATCGTGCTCTCTAGCGCCTCGCCTTTCCAAATGCGTGTTGCAACTAGTTATGTAAACACTGATCTCCTTGTCCGTTGCAGCTGGTTCACGTGTTCTGAATGAAAACGCGTTTTGGAAACGCGTTGGTAGGCTAGTGCTTTTTGTCCCTCTCTCTGCTATTACATTTTATCAATACGGCGGAACGATATGGATGCCTCCTTGGACTTACCCATTCAATGTAAGTAAAGAGGAGACATTCTAAGCTTACAAAGAAAAGTCAGATCACTGGCAGAGGTCATTTGACACCAACGAGGACATATTCATGAATAAAGACATTGATTTTGATTAATAAAACACTTAAAATCCTACTTACAGTCCCTTTAAACAATTGTTGCCTGACGTTAGGGTTAGAGTTGGGTTTGGATGTCATTTTATGTAACAGAAAGTCGTTCTAATCCCAAACCCAAGCGACAATGCAAGAAAATAGGAACAACAATTGAGTAACCAATACGTGAAACTGACAAGGAAAAGAAAGTCTGTGGTACGGACACAGAAAAATGCAAAGATCCGTGAAAATGACACAGATAAATGAGCAAAATATTCCGTGACTATAATTCGTGAGATCAGGTTCTGTACAAATTAATACGAATTAGCCACCTCATAAAATACGTACAAATTGTTGGGTTTGGGTACAGTGGCACATCTAGTCTATGCTAGAATTGATCTTACAAGAGTTAACTGTAAATAAACAAATCTAATAAACGGAAATCTTCGATTTCTTCACACATTAAAGGCACTCTAAGCGAATCTGTGAGACGTCACTTTTTGTTGATGTTTGAACTGTTTTCAAACAAACGGAGCGTAGCTAACTCCTCCCAACCCCCACCCTTAAATGCTTCTTGTCGTTTATTGGCTGGAACACTTAGTGATTGTTTCTGTTTGTAGGTTTGGCCACTTTGTTATTATTGCAGTTTGTGGAGCCTGGGCTGTCTACAGAGATCACGTTTTTTACAGTTTGATCAGCGGACAGGCAGCAAGCAAATAGTGAGGAGATGTTTGCTGTATGTAACAAAAAATGTTTTATGGTCTAAAACGCGTGAATTCGCTTAGAGCACCTTTAAAGGAATTCAGTAAGAGGTTTACCACAATATTGAGCAATTTCTCAGCCAATCTTATAGATGTAACATAAGCCTTATATTTTTTTTGTAGTTACTTCCTTAGCTCAATGTGAAGTAATTGCATTTTAAAATAGAGAAGTTGTGTATTACTCAAAATAAGGAAGATACTTTCAATGCACTCATTGGTCCATTTAAAACTAGGCATTTATAGCAAATTTGAGAATTTACAGAGGTCCATAATTTTCAAAAATCTGCTCGGGTTTGTCCACCCCCAGCTTTTATGACCAGACGATATTTGACTTTCAGATAGCGAATTAAACGACGAAACAGAAAAGGGGAAAGAAATCTAAGTCTAATCTAACGACTAGAAGCCCCCGAAAATCTCTTCTGTCCCCCTCCCCGCCTTCACCCTAAACCTCATTAGCTTTGAAAGAGTCCGTTTTTGTCCTGTAAATTCCAAAGACGATGGACAATGAAGAAGCTTTTAAAATGCAGTCTACATTCCATTACACATATTCCCTCTGCGTATCCTTTCAAAATTTATTCATTAGAAAACATTTAACGTCACACTGAATTTCACACTGGGCAGTCTCGGGACAATAGATAGATTTGGCCTATTTGGGCCGGTGCGGGCTGGATGGATGTAGAGGGGGAGAGTGCAAAGCGGCAGAAGAGAGGGAGAGAGGGTGATATGCAGGGACATATAAAGGGGGGTTGCTTATATTTGTCTGATCTGAGAGTTTTGAAATGGGGCCGTCTTGAGACAACAGGACAGACTAAATTGTGCTGTAACGGTCCGTGCCCCGCTGATCCGTAAGACTCATTTAGCATGCCCTCCGGGCACACAATAGACGCTTGTTCTGAACGGTGAACACCGCAAGGAAGGGTGTTGTGGGTGTATTCTGGATGGGGGAAGTATTTTGAGAATGGGAGATTTTCTTCCACCTGTCCGCCAATAAAATTTCCACCACACGAACACGGTTGCGAACCGCCACCCACCACCTTGCCTCGCTTTACGCTCCCCACCATTTCATCTCCTCGCCGACAACCCCAAAACACGTCCCTCCCCCTCTCGCCCTGCTTTAAGCCAAAGGGGCAGGTGAACAATATCATTGAAGATCCCTTATTTGAGATGTCAGAACCAATCTCAATCTCAGTGTTATTGAGGAGACTCCCCCTCTTTAGTTTCTCTTCTCACATGGGAACAAGCTGAACTCAATGTCACATGAGCGACAATGGATAGAAGGGATGCTAATGTTTGTAGTGTGACACTTTCAGTGTGATAAGACCCATGGGCATGGGCATCGGCACAGGAAAGGCCTGTTCCTCTTTTTCGAAACATGCAATATGCTACATGTTACTCAATTTGGCCATATAAACTCAGTCTCACCCATTCATTATTTATAATTTTACAATTAAAGTAAAGAGATCAAAATCAAAGTATGGACTTACACAAAAAAAACTTGTTGCATCTAAATTTTTACGTTTAATTAACTTTACAATTCATTGCTACTTTCTTGACTACTGAGGAATTGCTATAAATTATAAAAATAAATTTGAAATAACTTAAGTGCAACAAGGATATTTTACCGTGTATGATCGCAAATCAAAAATACATTTATGTATTTGACAGAAGCAATTGCATTCAAGATATACAGTACTGTGCAAAAGTCTTAGGCCACCACCTGACTTGTTGTTTTAAAAGTTTAATGTCCATACATATTTATTTTGCAATCTCTTTTATTAAGATACAAACAGAAAATACATGAAATATGTACAAAAAAAAATCCATTTTCAGGACTAAATGTCTTCTTTAGGCATCGTAGGTGTTTAGTGTGACTTCTCTTGGCATTAAACACATCTTGAGCAGAATGAAGTAAAAAGACTAATTTCTTTAAAATTAGGATTTAATTTTATTTAGGTTTAAGAGATCCTGCAGTTTCCTGCTATTGCTCAAGTGGAAGGAGAGTTTACCCTAAAAACGTGACACATCAGTTTACATTTTTTATACAGTTTTTAATACTATATACACATTTTCTGTATTTTCTGGATGTATTCTTTTAAAGAGACTCAGAAAGAATTATATATGATCACTATAACATTGCAAAAACAACAAATCTAATTCTGGCATGGTGGCGTAGACTTTTGCACAGTACTGTACATTTTATTAGTACACAGGTTCCTATGACTCGAACCTGTGACCTTTGCACTGCTAACACTGCCATCTTTGCCACATTTCGGCCAACTTCATGAGGAGTTCATCTGAAATCTTCTCTGGTGTATGGTTGACACTTACTGGTCTTCTTTGTCCATCAGAAATAGTAATTATAGATGCATTACTTCAACCAATAATAATTTAATTACTTTCTGTTTTGTCACACAATTAATTTTATTTGTCAGGAAAACAAAATGCCGAATTTTAAGGATAAGCATGCATTTTCTTTACAACAAAATAAAAGCCATAGACACAAAACCTATCAAAGTATCCTCTAGTCACATCAGGTGTCAAGTTAGTCTTCCTTCTTAATATAGAAGCTATTGTCTTTTAATTAAGAGATGGTCCTTCAACCAAGTCTAACGTGTCAGTCATGGATAAGTTGAGATGACCTTAACTGAATAAGAAAGGGAGGGACAGAGGTTGGTAAGAATGGAAAAAGAGGAAAAAGTAACGATAGATACATTTAAGACATCCTACTCCTCTGCAGACCTGGCCAAGAATAGGAAAGAGTAGACATGATGGGCAATAGAAGCTTTCTTGAAGTGAGCCGTGAGGTCTGGTTACGTCTCTCTTGAAGTTGTATAACTTGTGACCAGTGAACACAACTACGTGTTTAAGCCAAATGCCAAAGCAACAGAAATAAAATAATGAAAAAGAAAAAAGTTTAAGAACTAAAACATTGAATATTTAAAGGCCACATTGATACTGAAATTACTGAATTTGGTTTTAATGTCTTATGCATGATGTCATGCTATGATGTTCCTGTATAGCTTAGTGATAGAGCATAGCGTTAGCAGCGTAAAAGGTCATGGGTTCGAACACACACAGTACTGATAAAAATGTAAACCTTGTAATGCACTGTAAGTCGTTTTGAATAAAAGCATCTGCCAAATGCAATGTAAATGTAATATATTTGGGGGTGATATAAAGATAGCAGTTAAAACTATGCAGAGTCCAGTAACATAAGCCAACGCATTACGCAATAAATAAAATTACAACACACACATACACACACAATGATCATACCTGCATCCTAAGAGCTGATTGGGTCAGCCGCTGGTTAAAACAGGGGAACTAAAGACATCCAGACCAAATTCTCCTTGATAAGTTACATGTACACCTATGCTCAAACAATTCCTACTGTTCCAACACATGCCATGAAATTTCCACTCTGGATCTTCACATGTAGTCTCAGACTCCCCTAACATCCATTTGCGTGTTTCTAAAAAGACTTCACAGTGCAAGCACAGGTTCAAGATTAGGTGGCTCGGGTACGGAGACGGTGGCCATCTATTATTCCTCTGCTCTTCACAGTAATGACCCATGTACTGGTTGCAAGGCCTGGGTACTTAATGATTCATGGCCCAGTCAGGTGGGGGTTCAAAGGACCAGAGATCTTATTCAGTGCTTACCTAGGTGTCTACCTCTGCTCTGGGTGTAACACAAAGATACAGAAACACAATCCGACTAAACATTGATATCAACCCTCTCACAATCTATTTCAGCCGGTAAAACCAAACACTACAGCTTGTTTCTGATCTTTGATTAGGGAAATATATTCATGGCCAATTAACCATTGTGCACACAATCAGTGAGTTTGAGAGTCAATAAAGTTGCCAACAGAGGCGACGGCACTACTCTGTGTACTCAAGACTAAATAGGTACGTGTTAGCCATTCAATCACAGCACAAACCTACAGAAGATTAGCGCATCTTCGTTGGACGAACTAAACTTGAGAGGATGTTTTAGACAAGCTCAACCTTATTTTCCCTTAGCCTAGTTATCCGAAGCATGCTTGAGACAAGTAACCGGTGTCTCTTTTCACTCTACTAATGACCCAAATAATCCAGGAGAATAGATTGGGTTTCCTACAGCACTTGTGTTGAATCTCCAGTGTGATATATTGTGTCAGGCTTGACAAGAATGATGTCAAGTGTCACTCTATCTGATTTTCAACAAGGTGACATGTAAGGACGGTTTTGTTGAACTATTGCACTTGACCTCAATCTAAAAAAAAACGTATCTTTGATTTGTTTAAGATATTTGCTGGCCCATGTTTTTGCATTGATTGCAAACCCCTGCAGTCTACTGTAAAGGTAGCACATGGACTGATCACGATTATCTATACGCAGTCATATTCAAAGTTGTCCCATTCACAAGCTCTGTTGTCAAGGCTACCTTCTCCCCCTTACACCGCAGGCCCGTTCTGCTCCACCCCCCCCCCCCCCTTCCAGTAATGCTTGTCCAGCCTTAACAGGCTTTGTGCTGCCCACTGGGCCCTGATGCAGCACGAGACCCGGCAAATCCTATTATACAGGAGTCACAGCACTTGATTTTCCCATTAGAGATTCCAAGCAGAGAATAAGGGTGTATTATAACACCGGCTTTGCTCCGTTCCCATCGAAAGTCCCACCTTGCTTTTTCTCAGTATTAGCTGTGTGTTTCATTTGTGTTTTCGCTGTGATTTTCTTTATATAGAAGGAGGGGACACAATTAAACGTCTCAACATCAGCCATTACATCTTCTTAATATGCATTTTAAATCGTCTTTAATTATACTGTATGTGAACCTGCCTGTGCAAACCCAGATTAAGTCATTTTTCAAATCAAGGTGAAGAACATTTATATAATATAAAATATAACCTTCACATGTTTAACACGAATTGAGTCAGACCATGTCAAATATTGAAATCATCAAATTAAACTTTGATGCTCCTAATCTCAAAATCAGATTATGAGACTTCATCTTGGCTTTCACAGAAAGGGACACAGGTAACAACTTTCCTAAAAAGTATCTATGGTGTTTTTTATTTAGAAACCTGTCAGAGACCACCCCTAAAATATTTTATCACAGAAGCATCTTCAAACGAATCAACCAAAAGGTAACCATTTTGACATGAGCCAAGTAGGACGACACAAGTCATTTTTGGAGGTGTTAAATGAATAGTGGAGAGAAGAAAGCTTTCATTCACTCCCCCTGTCAGAGTTTAGGCCGACCCTGACCTGCTGATATGACAAAAGACCGGTGTCAAAAGGTGACCTGATTGGTGACCCCAGATACATGGTGTTTGAACTGGAACTTTGAAGGTCAGATTAGAAACCGAAGAAGGGGAGGTGACCACTTATACAGGGGGTTAAATCAATTTATTTGATTGTTACAATTCACTTGAGTGTTACAATTTTTTGTAGGGCAAGGCACACTATTGGACTTTATTTATTAATGGAAATGGTACACATTTATGCATTTGGCAGGTGCTTTTATCCAAACTGACTTACAGTGCTTAGATTTATTTATCAATGCAGCATGAAGTTAAAACAACTTAGTCAATTCAACCTACTATTTTAAGTTTTGATCTGTGGTAAGTTGATGTAATTTAACAAAAATATATGTTGTTTTTTTAAAGTGTAGTATTAATTACACGGCTCATTGGAATGCTGGATTCTGATTGGCCAGGCATGATATTTGCAGGTTTCTTATTACCAGATAACAACTGCTTAAAACTAATAACACACAGTAACCTCAACAACTACTTGAGACTTATGGCCTCATGTTTACATTATTTCTTTAGTAAAACATTTACATTTTTATAATTTTATTTATAAAATTAATATATACTGCATTATTTTTAATTATTAAACATTCATTTAAACTGCTATAACATTTTTTCTGTTTAATATTTTACCTCCAGACACTTCAGTGAAAAACCTGCCAGAGTTATATTCATTTGAAGGTGCAAATCAACTTTTCAATATTTGCAGGTTTCTTGTTACCAGATAACAACTGCTTAAAACTAATAACACACAGTAACCTGCATGCTGCGAATCATTTTGACAGGTACAATTTAATATTACACCAAACGAAATATAAATATGTATTTTAAAAACATATGAGATTATATTTACAAATAATTATACCACGGGGCTGTTGAAGGCTTTATTTTGATTGGTTGAGAAAAGTTCCATGGGTGTTGATATTTTTCAATAATCACACACCTAACCTTTAAAATGTCTTAAAAAATAGGCACCAGAGCAATATTTTTGGTAACCGTGGTATAAGCGGAGTAATTGACTCTGGTCCTTTAACCCTTTTACTGTCACCGTTCCTCCTGAGGAATATTTTGGATGTAAATGTTTATCAAATCATGACAAACGATATATCTTCAGAAAAGTCTAAGCCTCTAGAATACAGATATGTTCAGTGTTTTATAAAATAAATTATGTAGGGAGAGTAATTGATTCATTTATGACAAGAGTGCGCCTAAAACATTGATAATCCTGCTATATGTCACTGTTCCGCCCATACGAGACGCCTACTGTTGCTTCAGTTTTTTGCATAAGAATTCATATCTAATCATGACAAACTATATATCGTTTGAAAGCTCTAAGAGTGTAGTTTTCATATATCATCATCTTTTTGGGGAAAACACTAAACCCCTACTCTAAACCTAAAAAATCATGACAAACTATATATCACTAGAAAGCTCTCAGAATGTAGTTTTCATATTTTAAGGTCATCTGATGATAGAAATAATGTAGTGACAGTTTTTTTGTTACATGACCCACCCACCATAGGAAAGCATATTAATTTTATATATTCATAACACTATATATAAATCTTCAAAAATGTTGACAAACTATATATTGTTGGTAAGCTCTAAGAATGTAGTTTTCATATTTTAAAACATTTTAGCCATAATAATAATACAGTAAGAGTTATTGAATAATTTGTGACAAGAGTATGCAGCAAACCGTTGACACCTAGTGGTCTTTGTTGGTAAAACGACTAAAAGAGTGACACAAACCACAATTTTTGTGATTTTAACTTGACATTTGGATCACAATTACTTGAGACTTATGGCTTCATGTTTACATTATTTCTTTTGTGAAACATTTACGTTTTTATAATTTCATTTGTAAAATGAATATGTACTGCATTATTTTTAATTATTAAACATACATTTAAACTGCTATTAATTTTTTTCTGTTTAATATTTCCACCTCCAGACACCAAAAACCTGCCAGAGTTATTCATGTTATGGGGTTAAATAATTCGAAAATAATGCACACCTGCGGTGTAACGGGTGTGCATTATTTTCTTATAATTCAACGGCCTGTCGTCAATTATTCCTTACTTAAAAACCACATTTTGTGACATCTGAACGTCTTGTCTTATTTTAAAACCCAAAATAAACTGGTTTTCCTTGCGGAAGGTCTGCATTCGCAAAAAAATTAGCTAATAATATATTTTTTAATTCAATATTCAATGTTTCTTACATTACTTATGGTTATGAGGTAAATAGCTATGTAATAAGCAGGATAATGTGCAGGCAGCCAGTTACATGTCGTAAAATAAACCCCTTCAATGTGACCCTCTGCCTATTTCTGCAATTACAACCGGCTGCCTACATAATCCCTTACGTCCAGTTTGAACCCACAACCTTTGTGCTGCTTATGCAATGCTCTACTAGCTCACCAACAGAAACACAAACAAATACACTGAAAAAAAAATGTTGTAACATTTCAGCCATCAAACTTTGGGAAATAATAGGAGGGTAATTTTTGGCCCAATTTAAAGGATCTTTTCAATTAATTATGTGATTTTCTGATGAACCGTCCGACCTATTAAAAACACATCTTTAAAAGACGCTTCATGCTTCTCTGGTCTAGCCCAGTGTCATCCTAGGTTCAGTCTGGGTGACAGGCGTCGAAAAGGTCACTCAAAGGGTCTCTCATTAGTCTAACTAACAGAATAAACCAATAAAGGCAAAGAGAGAAAAAGAATGACCTACCCACTACAAGTGATTAGGTTAAAACTATTTCAAAACAACTCAAAATGAAGTCTGAACTAGCATTGTGACATCTGTGTACCAATTATCTAGCCCTATTTGTCGAAACACAATCCCTTAAACTGGGAAGTTACAGTTAAATGAAAGATGACACTTTTGAATAACAATATGAGGAGGGGGCTTTAGAGGATGGAACTCCAACATTTACATTACATTTAGAGAGTTTCTTTGAGAGAGTTTCAGTTGAAATACTAATATTGGAGAAAATTATTTTTTAAGTGGTGTGACTTTTTTAACTATATATTTAAAGTGCGTAGTCTCTTAATACATATGAGGTAACAAAGCATGCATGTATAATAAAATGAGAATTACAAAATATTTATTTAAAGTAGCTTTTGCTGAAATATGTTCCTGCTGTAATTGTTTAAATGATGTCCAAAGATCTGGGTCTAGTGCAGAGTCAGTGACTGTGGGTGGTACCCATGGGCTTTAGGACCCAGTGTGCCTCTCATAGGAGCGTCTTTTTGTCCGTTGCAAGTGCGCATTGATTGTGACCATTGTGACTTTGCGATTTACCATCTGTAGTGTCCCATGTGGTTCAAGTCAATTAACGTCACTGCCCAGCACAGTTTACATTAGGTTTAAAACCTTTGCCATTTCATAACAGTTTTCCGAAGTTACCTTAAAAGTTGGAAATACAATCTGTGGAGTTATATTTTTGTTATACAGCCTATAATAATAATAATAATAATAATAATAATAATAATAATAATAATAATAGAACAATAATAAACAAAAAGGACGCTTAAAACTTAAATTATAATCAGCTTGTAATGTATTTTGTCATTTGTTGCTATTCTATATAAAGGTAGAGTTTAATAACAAAGTACAGTAGCCACATGTAAACTAATTACTGTAAACATTTCTAAAATGCACTTTATGTTATTTTTGCATAACTCTTTGTTAACATTCATTGTTACTGGCTAGTCATTTATAATGGCAGCCTGTAGCAAGAATGTCTCATCACCTCGAGCGCGCGCCACTCAGCGCGTTTTTCCCGCTGCACTGAATCCAAACGACGCGGCTTGAAAGGCGGTTTAATTACAAGCAGTACACTACACTACAGCACATAATAGGGCAGAATATCACACAGAACCGCACGAAGAGGATGTCCTTAGCTAAAATCGTACAAAAATAATGGATATCGACAGGTGAAAAACAATATCAGGAACTGGTATGTTATTATATGTTGCCAATGGATACAAGGACGTGGAAATGCAGGTCTCAGTGTTTTCTCCGTGTCTGCTTTGACCATTCATAGGATTTTATGAGCTTGAAATTATGCATTCGTCAGAAACTAACTAAGAAGTTTTAATAAAGTAAGCTTTTTGTTGTTCATTGTGGAGAAGAAACAGTCACATTTACTGTGATTTACACGACCTGGTGCACCTGTGGACTAACCCGTGGACTTGAATGTGCTACGGAGAAAACAGCAAAGGGGTAACACGAAACTTTTGAAACGACTTCATTCTAATTAAAGTTAAAGACAACTAGTAACTTCCAGCACATCGAGATGCTCTGACAGATAGTCTGCGTGATTTTACTGGCAACAGCTGTCAGAGAGCGAGACCCCCTCCCATCTGACTGCTCGCGCTGCGAGTGCACAGTGCGCATGACAGACGGGAACGAGCCGTACCGGAGAGGGAAATTTAAAAACGTTTTTTTTCTTTCGGGAGAACAAGAGCCCGAACAAACAGTAGACATTTTCCTTCGTCTCATAATAACCCAGGATTAACAGCACCGCAACTTCAGCACAAACAGGTAAAAATAAGTTTATATCAGACTAGCTGTTTTATTTTAGATTTTAGAGATAAAAAGAGGCTGCGCACCTGTGACTGACGTTATAACGTCTGAACATCGACGTCAAGTATTGCATGATTTAGAGATTAAATAATTGTGTTTCTTTGTTTAACTACAAAAGGTTTATAAATATTTGTGCCTATAATGCATGTAACATTTCCTGATAATTATAAAAAATTATGAAATCTTACTGATATTTAAATATTGGTGCGCGTGAACAGATTGACAGGTAAGGGTGAGCGATGACGTGCGAAGATCTCAGTCAATAAAGCAAATATCACCTGCACTCTAAATAGTAATTTATTTACTTTTTATGATATTTTATATTATAATAAATATCGATATATATCTATATTATCTATTTTTATAAGTTTTGTTGATCAATACACTGACATCATGTGATACACATTTTTAAGAAAAAAATATATTTTTTTAAATGTAGCTAATCTAAGACGTTGCATTTTATCTTTGAAATAATTTTGATGCTACTGTTATTTTAAGGGATAGTTCACCCCAAAATGAAGATTTTGTCATCGTTTACTCACTCTCATGTTGTTATAAACCTGTATAATTTTTTTGTTTTGAAGAACACAAAAGAAGATATTTTGAGGAATGGTTATAACCAAATCAATCAGAGGCCCCATTGACTTCCATAGTAGTATAAAAGAATACAATGGAAGTCAATGGGGCCTTGATCGGTTTGTTTACAAACATTTCACATAATTTTAATTTTTGGGTGAACTATCCCTTTAAGTTGTGTTTTCAGTATTGAGTTACAATCTTATACTTATATCCTGTGCTTTGCATGGCTTAGATTGATTTTGTCTGCCAGAAGATGATAGAAAGTGGAATTACAACCAGGATGTCAGGAAATCATGAAAACTCTGGACAAAGTCACCACACCTCTGCACAAGAATACAGGTAGGGTCTTCCCAGTGCTTTTGAATGCTGTTTTTGTAGCAGATTAGAGAATAAAATGATAATTTCAGGAAGAAGGGGGTGCTGGTGACCTTAATAAAACCCCCACCTTCCCTGTTCTGTTAAATAAAGGTGTGTTTTGAGAGGCAAGGAAATTGGGGTTTGCAAAAACAGAAAAGAGCGAGAGAATACATCATCTTTTCTCTGAATGGATCTGTCAGAAAGCATCAGGTCTGTTTACACGCCCGCTGTCGGCACACGGAGGGATTGAGGACCTTGGTGGGGGCCCCCACAGGTCACCAAGGAGAAGTGGCTCCCAATTAGAATGTAAACGAGGGTGACTTGAGCTGTGATAAACCGTGACTGTGTGTTCCCGCCTCCCCCTTTCTGTGGGACACGTAATGGTTTGCATCAATGAGCAAATAAAATCATTTTTTCTTCCACTTGTATAACTGCACCCTAATGACCGTAAAAAAATAGTACAATACACAGTTGGGTTTACAATTAGACTTCAGAAATGCTAATAAGTACAAGGATGTACCCCCCTCTCTTGATGGTCCTAAGTTTGAGTTTATGTGACATGTTATGAATTCTTTACAAAATGTACCCCCCTCTTCTCCCAATTATAAAAGCATATTTAAATCATTATTATAACACTATTGTTGTCCTCGCTTTACAGTAGTTTTCCTTTTGTCAATAGGCCATAAGTAAATCTCAGAACTGCAATGTAAGACCAAGTTATCTCAAACTAAGCCAGACTTTTCCTGTTCCTCCTTCCATACGTATGTTTATGTAAATATAAACAATATGTTTTTTGTAAAGCATTTTTTAAAAGATTCTATTTAAAAAAAAGTTTTACTTAGTTAATGTTACAGTCAGATTCTGAAATTACAGTGCAGCCATTGCCTGGTAACAAAATAAGTTAATGCCCTTGGCAACATTAGTTAGCTATTGTACCAACATCTGTTGGACATCTCAGGACATGTGTGAAGGATTTTCACGTTGTTCCAAACCTGTATAAATTTCACGAAAACATGAAGATATTTTGAAAAATGTTAATAACCAAGCAGATCTGGGGCACCATTCACTTCCATAGTATTATTTTCCTACCATGAAAGTCAATAGTGCCCCAGATCTGCTTGGTTACAAACATTCTTCAAAATAAGGAATGTACATGATTAATGATGTAAATGACGACAAAATTTTCTCTGGCAATTACCAGAAAAGTAAGTGTTAGCAAGGATAACATTTGAATAGAAATTTGCAATAATTATAGCTAAAATGTCTATTAGTGATATTAGAATAAAAAATCAAAAGAAAAAATATATATTTTTTGTGTTTTAAAATTGATTACCATTTATACTAACTATTTAAAATACACCAGATAATGACTAAGGAAACAAACGTAAGTGCGAGTTTATAATATAGAGACCATTCGAAAATTCAACCAACAGGTTTTATCCTAAAGGAACACAAAAATTGAAGTATTCAAAATACTTGAAGTTATTGGCAAATATATAAAATAAATGGAAACGGAAGGCCATGTGTACAGATATGTGTTATAATCTGTTAAAAGTGTATTTTATTGATGCACAAAACAGAAAAGGACAAAATAACAAAAAGCTAAAACTCAAATTGTTATACAGTTATGCTCTTTGTTCACATTAGCAAGTTTCCTCTTTCATGCTTTTGTATTGTTGATGGGTGTTAGGAAGATATTTCAAAGTAATAGTCGTGACGATACAGTGCTGTCAAGTTTAGTGTCTTCGGTTTCATATTAGTGAGGATGTGTTTGTGTGTATAGGGTAATTATTCAGAAGCTCTGAACCAAAGCAACCAGGGTGCTCAAGGCCACGTCCCTAGTTCTTCCTTCAATGCTATAATTTATTCAGGTGGCAGACTGTGTGTGCGATGTGGCTTGACCTCCAACTCCTTTAACTACCCCCTCCCATCTACCCCTCTAGGTACTGTCTGATGCCTCCAGGCGGGGGGGAGGGGGCAAAAGGGGACAAGGGTTGGGTGGAAAGGGACAGGGAAACAGATGGCATCCTATTTTTCTCTGTTGTGTGAGGCCTGTCATTCCAGTAGATTAATGCAAGGGGTTGGTTAAAAAAAAACGGTAAAGACAATCAAGTAAGGGTCTGGGGGGAAACAATAGAGCCACGTGCCGCTCTGCGGATTTGTCGTTTGGGACACAATAGGTGATCATTTTTCAATAGGGCTGCACCAACTGTTGCAGGCAACGTGTGCCACATACCCATGTTTCAAATGATCTCATGCGTTGTTTACATACGATTCAGCCAATGACAGCGAAGAAGGCAGTGGTCACCTGACCACTATTGGAGGTTTAATGGAGAGGGGGTTACTGAAGTGTCCAGACACACAAAATAACTGAAAAGTGAGGGTTGTCATAGCGACCCCAATTATTGGACTGAATAGTGAGTGTGTAGGGAAGTCTGGAGAGAATTCAAGAGGGTTCACTTGATGCTTAGTCCGAATGAAGAATTGGGCGAGTAAATAACACCGGTTTAGATCTTTTAGGGTGAAAATTTTATTTTAATCAGAAGATTTTGAAAGAAGCCAAAAGAGGAAAAAAGATTTGCTGCATGTGCGTGAAAATACTTTTAAAGTACATTTAAGAAAACAAAATGTAGTAAAATCATGGCATTTGTTCATGTATTTGAGCTATGCTTTAGTACGCTGTACTGTTTTTTTCAGACTCCTGACTACTGACCTGTCGCAGCTGAAGGACGATCTCCCTGGTGATCTTCAGTCCCTGTCCTGGCTCACCTCTGTGGATGTACCCCGACTCCAACAGATCCAGGGCAGACGGCCTGAATTCAACAGCTCTGCACAGAACAGCCTGCTGGACCAACAAACAGGTTAGAAGCTTTACATACAATGAGATAAAGAGTATAAGCAGTGTTTATTTACACAAAGTGGGACATTTTTGTATCATTGAAATGAATTGCGAAGGAAGTTCTTAAATTGACTTTACCTCTGATAGGCTGTTTAAGTTTTGGGGGACTTTTGCAACTTTTATTGATAAGACAGCTGACAGTAAATCATATAAAAAACGTTATGCGACTGACAAATGAGCCAAGCTTAAAGGGATAGTTCACCCAAAAATGAAAATAATGTCATTAATGATTCACCCTCATGTCGTTTCAAACTCGTAAGACCTCCGTTCATCTTCGTAACACAGTTTAAGATGTTTTATATTTAGTCCGAGAGCTTGTTGACCCTTCATTGAAAATCTAAGTACGGTATACTGTCCATGTCTAGACAGGTAATAAAAACATCATCAAAGTAGTCCATGTGACATCAGTGAGTGAGTTAGAATGTGTTGAAGCATCGTAAATACATTTTGGTCCAAAAATAACAAAAAACACAACATTATTCAGCATTGTCTGACGTACGACGTGGCTGACGTGTTATCTTGTGCGCTCCAGCTGTTTTTTTTTGTGCGCCCGGGCTTCGTTTACAGTCCGAGGGACACACACGCTATAAGTTTGAAAAAAAAAACTTTGCAAACATGTCTGAAGATAACACGTCATCCGCGTCACTGCAGTCACGTGACTTTAGTCTCGCGCATGCACTTCACAACAGACGTGGAAGTGAAATCAATGCTGAATAATGTCGTAATTTTTGTTATTTTTGGACCAAAATGTATTTTCGATGCTTCAACACATTCTAACTGACTCACTGATGTCACATGGACTACTTTGATGATGTTTTTATTACCTGTCTAGACATGGACATACATAGATTTTCATTGAAGTGTCAACAAGCTCTCGGACTAAATATAAAACATCTTAAACTGTGTTCCGAAGATGAACGGAGGTCTTACGAGTTTAGAACAACATGAGGGTGAATCATTAATTATATTATTTTAATTTTTGGGTGAACTATCCCTTTAAGTCAAATTTATCACAAGTACATGCTTTTATTTACATATTTATTCTTCAGCGTATATGAAATTTGATCTCACTCTGAAGATTTTAACAAGGATTTTTATATTAGACTTAAAAACATTAGACGAAAACATAAAAAACCCAGTTTAAACTAGGGATGTCCCGAATCCAGGATTCGGATTCGGCTGAATCCGCTTTTGACGGGGTTCGGCCGAATCATAGATTTTTTTCCCACCGAACCGAACCCTAGGCTTGCACTACGCTGGTCGACGTCACACGGCTGTTAATTACACACATCAGGTGCTGACGTGGAGATAAGCTTTTTCTTTCGGTGAGCCTTAGGGGCGGTTCACATTTCGCGGACGCGAGCGTGTCGCACTGCTTCGCTTTCAAAATGCATAGGCTAATTGTCAAAATAGTTTTTCCCACTTGTCATCCTGGCATAATGTTGCCTTTTTTTCTTTTTTTTACAGTTAAAATTAAATAAAATGAAAAATACACTGCTGTGGACGTTGTTTACTTCATTAATGTGTTTTACTGTGTTAATGGAATGAGGATGCGAATAGGATTCGGTATTCGGTTTTGGATTTGGCCGAATCTTAAACAGTGGATTCGGTATTCGACCGAACCCAAAAAATCTGAATTCGGTGCATCCCTAGTTTAAACCAAGGGTTCCCAAACTGGGGTGTGTGGCCCCCCTTGGCCCCAGTTTTATGACATTTTCTAAAAAATAATTAGTAATGTGTAATCAAATCTCAGAAAAATATAGCTACCAACCAACAGCACTAGATTGTATAATTTAATAAATTAATAAAAGAATTTTAAGATGTTTTTCCCAGCAAAACCCATCTAATTGCTACTCATACTAGCCCAATCACGCACCGAAAAATCACGCTCTGACTCCGAGGGTAAAATATGCATTTTTGTCAGACGTGTTATGTCATTAATTTTCTTTAGGGGAGGGGGAGTCACCCTACACAATAAGCCACTGGTTTAAAGCAAATACTGAATTCTTACACTTACACTAAAACTTTTCAGCTCAACTAAACAGCATGACAGTAGCAGGAGGAGCAGGATCTGCAATTCATCTGCAGACTGAAATGCAGCACAGCCCTTTAGCCATCAACAGCGTAAGTGACTTTTTCAATCACTTACATAACCAAATAAATCCAGATCGTGTGTACTACCAGTTACTGCCAACGCTGATTATTTGCAGTGGCTAAAGAAAATGCTTTGGTTTATGCAGATGCCCCAGTTTTCCCCTGGGTTTCCATGTGCTGCCTCAGTGTACCAGACCGCCCCTCAACAAGTGCTCACCTACACTCAGGCAAACCAACAGGTTGGTTCAATATTTATGATGATTTGTAAGTACTATGAATGCATCAATGCATCAGCCTATAATCAGACTGGCAGATAAAAGCAAATTTTCCCACTATTAGACATCGGCAAATTGTTTCAAAGCAGCCGATGATCAGGGCAGATTATATCCTGGAAATCAAAGGGGCGGAAAAACAATACTATCAGTACTGGCAAATGTCATTAAAGGGCACCATTATGGCCTTTTTACAAGATGTAATTTTGTTAATTTCAGTTGTGCCCAGATTGTGTCTGTGAAGTTTCGACTCAAAGTACCCCACAGATCATTTATTATAGCATGTCCAAAATGCCCCTATTTGGGTAGGAGCAAAACTGTGCTGTTTTTGTGTCTGTACCTTTAAAGGGACACTCCACTTTTTTGAAAATATGCTCATTTTCCAGCTCTCCTAGAGTTAAATATTTGATTTTTACCTTTTTTGGAATCCATTCAAGTTGATCTCCGGGTCTGGCGGTACCACTTTTAGCATAGCGTAGCATAATCCATTGAATCTGATTAGACCATTAGCATCGCGCTCAAAAATGACCAAAGAGTTCCGATATTTTTCCTATTTAAAACTTGACTCTCAAGACCGACCCAAAACTTGGTTACTTTCAATAGCAGGGTACTATTTTCGTGCACTGCGTAATGTCATTGCGCCTGCTGCAGCCATGTTACGGCAGCAAAGTCCTTGATTATTACGCCAGAATGAAAGTATAGGCCTAGCCATATCTGCCTAGAAAAATACAACTTTTAATTTTCCGTCTGTCTTAGGACACGATGTAACTACAGAAGAGTCAAGTTTTAAATAGGAAAAATGTTGAAACTCTTTGGTCATTTTTGAGCGTATTCCTAATGGTCTAATCAGATTCGATGGATTATGCTAAGCTATGCTAAAAGTGTTAGCGCCAGATCCGAAGATCAGCTGAATGGATTCCAAAATGGTAAAAATCAAATGTTGAACTCAAGGGGAGCTGAAAAATTAGCATATTTTCAAAAAAAGTGGAGTGTCCCTTTTAATGCAAATGAGCTACAGTTTCAGTTAAAATAGATCTGAATAGTCTGAGACAATAGTATCTAGTGGACAGAGTACAACTTGCTGAGGGTGAAAGCTATGGTACTGCGGGACTGTAAGTGGGCAGGGCTTTATTAATGTGACCTCACATTGATAAGAAAATCAAAACGGCATGTCTAATGAGACATTAAACATTGTTAAAGAGACATTGTTTAGTTTAATGTGGATTTAAAAACAAGGAGTGGGTTGATTTTTTTCATCATAGGGTGGTTGTGTTCACACACTGCCAACACACATTGGCCCTCATTTATTAAAAGTGCGTACACAAAATTTCCAGCGTAAACCTTGCGTACACCCAAAACCACGGTGACTTTGAGATTTATCAATATGGACGTTGGCGTACGGCACGCTCAAATCCTACGCCAGCTCAGGAGGTGGTGTACGCACATTTTGATTTAGTGCAGAAATGCGCAAACACTTCCTAACACCACAAAACGCACTGACAAACTAAAATATGTGATATATTGTGACCCACTGTAAAAAAACAAACATAGTAATTATAAACTTCAGTGTTTATTTTTGTGCAACAATGTTCAATGTTTAATTTGTGAGACTTTATCAAAGCATTTGATTTGTATGCATATGTATTCCTTCAGTTGAGAGCCTGTGCGCTTTACCTGATGTTTCAGAGCGAGCATGTGAACGGAGCTTAGCGGGAGCGGAGCGTTAAGCGGTGCAGTAATATTACCATCAAATCGCCTTTCCGAAAATTCCGCTCCCTCAGCACCGCTCGTTGAACCCAGAACGCCCTTTGATAATTTGCTAGTTCGATAATCTGTAAAAACGTCTAGCAATAAGTTATGGAATTCAAGCCTTATATAAATGTAAAGTAAAAATCAAAGTTAAGATTGAGCAGGAAGAAAAAATTGAAAGGGACTGCGGAGAGACTGTAAAGAGTTAGCAAATATTCTTCCTGGAATCTGAAGCGGCACATTGCAAGAAAGCACAAGGATGTGCTACGAAAACATGGTAATGCAATAAAAAGGTAAGCTAGTTACGTACCATTCGATGATAAATAAATACAGATGAGGTAAGGTAAAATGCTTGTGTTGAATGGAGCCGTAAATCCGATCATGATGACATGCGGACAAAATTATGACCACGAATTATTTTTATGCTACATTATGGACACTTCTTTTTCTTATTTAGTCTAAAGTATGGCCATAAATTTAGAATTTGTTCCCAATATTCAACAGTCTGTTCCTTGGAATTAATTATTATAATATTTAGTAATTACTATTACAATTATTATTAATTCAAATTATGAATTGGCTGCAATACAGTCTCCTGAGGTTGCGTATAAATAGCACGAAGTGTAAAACTCGTGCAATACATACGCCAAATTCCATTAGCTTAGCTAAAACATCTGGATGTCGTAGAAACAAATTGTTAATTTGAATTATATCCGGAGCTCCGTATCAAACTGGATCTAAGATACAGCTAACAAACAACTGTATGTAAATACAGAACAATTACAAAAGTTACTACATCATTTTAAAATACTACTGTATTATTTAAAAAAAAATTAACTGAACCATTAAGCAGACATAGAATTTAGATGTAGGCAACAGTAAATAATAATAATAATAAATAATTATTCTTCTAAATATCAAATAATAATAAAAATAATAAGAAGAATATTACAAATTGTCATCCAATTATTAATGTGTCTTTAATCCCACTCTTTAAACTCCCAAATAAAACAATTTTGTTTCTTTTCACTTCCCCGGATTCTCTTCTTTGCCGTCTTTCGCGTGTCAATGGCGTAAAATGAGGGCTTGGGGGAGGCGGAGACTTGAATTTATATGGGCTTGTTATTCTAATGACGATCGTTTTCGGCCGCGGCATTTATGGAGGGCAGGTATTGAGTACACCTGAATATCAAAGGTACACACAATTTCATAAATCAGGCGGTGAGAGGAGTGTAAGCATAATCTTACGCCAACATATACGGCCGTTTCTACGCAAGAATGATAAATGAGGGCCATTATGTCCAAACACCTTGAAAAAGTGGATTTTGCATAATAGGTGCCCTTTAAAAGTAATCGAATATTGTTATTGGAACAGAAATTGTTTTGGTGTATATAAAGGAGCTGATGTACTGTATTAAAAAAGTTGCACTTCATAATAAAACCTCTTTCTGTGTCATGTTTCTCAGTGTTCTCCCGGTGGACTTTATGGCAGCTATAACAGCCAGGGTTTGTACCCTCAAGCTCGTATGAATGCGCACAACCAAGACCTGCAGCCTAAGACTTTCCCCAAACCCATCTACTCCTACAGGTGACTTAAGATCTATGCAGGATGATATTAAGATGAATCTTAAATTAAAACAAGATTTAATTTGAAACAATTCATTCTCAGCTGTCTGATTGCCATGGCTTTGAAAAACAGCAAAACAGGCAGCCTTCCTGTTAGTGAGATCTATAGCTTTATGAAAGAGCACTTCCCTTATTTTAAGGTAAGGCATTTCAGCATAAAGCAACATGAAGTTTGACGTACCTTGACACCCATAAAATGTTAATTACAGTTTGTTGTATTACTCCGGTCCTCAGACAGCACCTGACGGATGGAAGAACTCGGTACGTCACAACCTGTCCTTAAATAAGTGCTTTGAGAAAGTGGAGAACAAGATGAGCGGCTCTTCCAGAAAAGGCTGCCTGTGGGCACTCAACCCAGCAAAGATCGACAAAATGGAGGAGGAGATGCAGAAATGGAAACGTAAAGATCTCCCAGCCATCCGACGCAGCATGGCCAATCCAGGTGCGAACTTATTCCTAAATATATACAGTATGTGTTAACCTCTGTACATGATATTTAAATTGCATGCCACCCTACCTTTTCTTTTCGTCAGATGAACTAGACAAACTCATAACAGACAGACCAGAGAGCTGCAGACAGAAATCTGTTGATACCGGCATGACTCGCTTGCCCAGCTGCCCACCGGGGCAAACTCTTCCGATCGCAGCCCAGCTGCAGCCCCAGCCGATGGTCACTCTGTCACTGCAGTGCCTTCCCATGCACCAACACCTTCAGCTGCAGTTTCAGAATCAGTCCCGTCTGGCTCCAGCATCCCCGGCCCCCGCTCAGACCCCTCCTCTCCACACGGTCCATGACCTAATGAACAGCTCCCTGCCCCAGCAACTTGCCAAACAGCCCAGTGACTTCTACACCATTCAAACAGACGCTAATTCAGAGGTGGATGCACTGGACCCAAGTATTATGGACTTCTCCTGGCAAGGTTGGTGTAAACAGAACCGACTTTACATTAAGTAAGGAATAATTGATGATGGGCCATTGAATTATAGACCCTTTAACAGTCCATGTGATCAAATAGCCTGCGCGCGCATTTTGGCAACGGAATTAGTGTGTTCCCCAGTGGTTCTAATGTGTTAGCAACTCAGAAAGTTTATTAAAACGGTTTCCCAGCATCAAAACGTCTGGTTGTTGCATTTGGTTGCAATAATATAATATACTAATATACGTATCTGGCCACTTTATATTTGGGCATCTGCTAACGTCTTTTATTCACTTCACTAGAGCACATGGATGTGGTAGCTGTGTTGAAAAAGTTGATAAAGTTAACTTTTTTAAATAACTTTGTATTGATGTACTGCTGTTTCTTGCCGTACTTCCGTTGCCAATATGCGCGCGCTTACGTTGCCACATCATCATTGTGTACAAACAGTAAAAGTGTCTATTAGAAAAATAATGCACATCCGCCGTTACACATCGGGTTTGCATTATTTTTCAATCATTCAACGTCCCTAAGTCAATAATTCCGCTTATACTACGGTTACCACACCTCAAGACATCCATTATTACATTATATGTTTAAAGGGATTCGTCCGGTTTTTGTACTTACGTCTCATCCAACGGCTCTTTTGCTTGTCCCAAAGCGCCATTTTAATGCTGGCAATGGAGGCTTGAGCCGTTGATAGCATTCTAATGCAGTTATTAATTAAGTTATTAGAAAGAGAGCGAGAGCAACAGAGACACAGAGAGAGAAAGAAAGAAAAAGAGAGCGAGAGAGAGAGAGAGAGAGAGAGAGAGAGCGAGAGAGAGAGAGAGAGAGAGAGAGAGAGAGAGAGAGAGAGAGAGATTGTGTGAACGAGGCTACTCTGTGCGTCTCCAAACAGCGCTGTTATTGCCTCAGGAAAATCGTTTGTCATGATGTTTTGTTAGTCCGTTATTAGTTACAGTTAAGTTAACTATGCAAAGTGATATGGAACTGTCCCACCAAAGCTTTTACGCCCGCGGCCGGCGCATGTTTTCAATTGATTCCAACGGAAACTCGGCGTTTTTTAAATTTCGGCGGATTTTCCGCGCTTAACGCTGAGCGCCGAGGGTTGAAAAATATTCAACTCTGGGTAAGAAGCTCCGCTCGTCAATGTCAGTTCTCACGCGGGTGTCCAATCACAGTGGAGGAGGGGCGGGACAAGTATCACAACAACCAACCGGCTCACAGTTCAAGTATCACAGCTAAAAAGCGCTCGGCTGAAAAAAACAACTGCCATTCGGTGTCCCCCAGGCGTTTTCAGCCGCGTTTAAAAGTTTTGGTGTGCACAACCCTGCGGTCCAGATAGCTGCCTGGAGCCACATTCGCTGTGCGTAACTTTCCCAGAAAATAATTTCACACCTCAGAACGTTCATCAGTAAATCAGATTCAAGCATTCAACGGACCCGTAGTATAATGAAGAATAATTGACTATACATTAATATGGGATTTTCTACGTTGCTTTCAAACTACATTTGTTTAAGAAATGTTTATTTAGATCATTATTCATAATAAATATAGTTTATTGGTATTTTTGTCTATTGCTGTTGCATAATAAAAGCAATAAGCCACTCAGGTTTATGCATAACAACCCAGACACCAGACGACTCCGGGCCGGAACCGCTGACTTTGGCGCAGATCCGTCCCGAAGTCGTCTGCTGTATTTTACCACTGCATTTGGTCCTAAAAACACTCCTTACCTATGATAAAATGCAACATCTCACGGAAAGTTGTGTTATAATCACGCAAAATTTAATTCATTTATTCGTGTCCATCCATGGCACGAAATTCAGTTTTTTTGTGCCTTGAGCACAAATGTCTTTTTCGTGACACTCGCACGAATTTCTATAAATAGTTTTTCGTGTCCGTGGCATGACTTTCTTTTTCGTGTCATTCTATGTATTGTTTTCTCATTTTTTCCACATATTTTTAAATCATTGTCGCTTGGAGTTGGTGTAAGATTTGGGTTTTGGATTAGGATGTACTTTTATGTAACGTTTCTACATGTTTTTCTTCCGCTTTTAAAACTATTTTTGCCTGGAGTTGGGGTAAGAGTTCGGGTTAGGATGTCTAAAAATGTAACAGAAAGTGATTCTAACCCCAACTACAAGCAACAATGGTAAGAAAACAGGAAAAAAACAATGAGAACTATTGATAGAACTTTGTGCAAGTGTCACGAGAAAAAAAAACAGAATTTTGTGCCATTGACACAAATAAATTAATAATATTTTGCATGACTATAACACTATTTTCCGTGAGATCAGCCTGATAAAAATCACAGTAATGTGAGATGTTTTTTTCCCTCAGTGCCTGTTTTGCTAAGTTATATTTACTCATAAAACAGATACCCTGTATATTGTTTACAGGAAACCTGTGGGATGATATGAAAGACGATAGCTTTAACCTGGAGGCATTTGGTACACTCAGTAACTCCCCCCTTCGCCTGTCTGACTGTGACCTGGACACAGGCAATGGCACACCTGTGTCCAATGCAGGAGGACTACCCTACCCAGACCTGCAGGTGACGGGCCTCTATTCTTCATACTCCACTGTAGAAGCCCTTTCTAACCAGTACATGAACACACAAGGAGGAACAAAGCCGATTGTTTTGCTTTAATCGTACCCACAACATATTAACTGAGCCGAGCTTTACTCATCAGGATCACAAAGTTTTGCTTCAGGCTTTTCAAACTTATTTTGTGTGGTGACTCACTGTCAAAAAACTCAAATTTCTTTCAAGACAGCCAAAACGCAGGAAAATCTCCTTCCCTGAAATAATTTGCAGAGAAATTGTAAACTCTGTGTTCAGAGGTGAACTGTGCAACTAGTTAACAGAGGAGTTTGTATAAATCACTGTAATTTAAAAGACCAAATCTTAAATAATGTTTTTATACATGGTGCAAAAAGTGACTGAATTATTTCAGATTGTTGTACTGGCATCATGGTCAAACTTCATCATCATCATCATCAGTAATTAATGTGTTGCTTTCTTCATAAATATAATGGAAATTAACCACAACACTAAAAAAAGAAAAATATGGGAAATCATGATTCTGCTGTACCATAAAAGAAATTTGTTTTCTTCTGATGTTGTCCATTTAACTGCTAGTCATAAATTTGTAGTTGTGTGTCTTTTGTTGTACTGTGATAGACACTGGATCTGCCCTTTAATTTTTGTGTTTATTTATATTTATAAAAAGAGCTGAAATGGTGACATGAATCATTGTTTATTGTACATATCTAAATATTTGAAAAGACCAAGCAATAAAATCTCACAATATTGGAAAAGAAATGCAATTCATTCAGCACAAATAAAATGTTTATATCAACATTATTAAATGTCTTTTTTGCATGTGTTATATGGTTCAATGTGAAGAGCATTACAAAGGTCATGGGTTCGATCCCAGGGAACACACAAACTGATCAAATTGAATGCACTTAAAGTTGCTTTGGATGAAAGCGTCTGTCAAATGCATGAATCTAAAATGTAATTTTAGGTCAGGAAAAATCAGAAAATGTATTGATTACTTTGTGTAAAACAATACACTAAAATATATTTATTGGTGGGCCCATATATGAATCAACGCATGTGGATGATTCTCGCGAAATTAGACTTATGAGGCGTCATGAAACATTTTGATAAAAAAGTAAATGCTATCAAAATGAGAAGCGTACAGTTACAAACATCTCTTCATGTACTATTTTGCACATGATTTCAAATGACATCATACAAACCAATTTTGTTGTTTTTTCCACATTTAAGGGGAAGATTTTCATTACCGCAATGTGTCTATGACTGGATTTGGGTTCTTTGACATGGAAATATTTATAATTTAAAAAATCTAAAAAATAAAAAGCTTCAGTGCATGTTATACTACATTTACAGTAAAGAAATGTGTAGTTTTGGTGAGACAATAATAAGGAATATAAATGTGTCCAATTTTCTCATACTCCGCAACAATTTTCAATAATTGTTTAAGCCCTCAAGGAACTAACATTTTCAAAAAAAGATTTGTTAGAAGGGACATAATTGACTGTGATACTCAAGATGGCTACCAGGTAAGCAGTTCTTATTTTTTCTCTTCAGATAAAAGTTGAAATTTTGTTTGATATAGTACCTAGACAACTTTTTAGTTGTCATTACCGAAACATGAGTTTGTAAATGCATTTATTTAATGTAATATCATGTTGCGGTAATGATAATTTTTGATAATGATAATCTAAAAAATAAAAATAATTCTATAAGAAATATTTTTAAATCCTCTAAAAATAACGGTTATAGTAAGTTCAGACCTTAATCTTATATGTGCAAAAAATAATTGGCTTCAAGAGCTTTTTAAAAATTCTGGACACCTTCTAAATCTGGATTTCGTGAGAATCACTCATGTACTTTAAACAAAGATTATAAATTGGAAAAATGACTAAATCTCCATTTAGAGAAAAACATAATTTATTTATGCATAATAATGGATTTCATTGAAATACATCCTGATACAGCCAACAAAAACAGGCACTAAGCTTAATTTCTGGTCTCATAACAATACACAAAAACTATTAAAAGGCACAAAATCTGATTAAAATTTTTTTTAATCAGAAACACTGTGTACAGTCCAGCCCCGAGGATTAAATTATATTTATCAACTTACAGAACCAGCACATGCGATTGCATTCATACGAACAGAAGTGTAATCCTTAACGAATACATTACCATTCATTACGAATTAAAAAGTAATTTTTCATTAGTGTATACTAGTAGAAATGAAAGTTATTGTTAAAAGCAGGGTTTTCCTGCTGAATTGGGCTACTTTAATACTGTTGCCACGGGCTGTTTTACATGTCCGCGGGTTGAAGCATCCACAATAATGACATTTAGCCCTGAGAATAAGAATTTTAGCATATAAACTCTTTAAAAAATCTGAAACTCAATTAGGCTAGTTTGAGTACAATTGGACAGGTTTTGCTGGGAAACCCAGACAATCGTAGTTAAGATTTAAACACTGCAAAAAATTATTTTCAAGAAAAAAAAATCTTAGTATTTTTGTCTTGTTTTCAGTAAAAATATCTAAAAATTCTTAAATTAAGATGCTTTTTCTTGATGAGCAAAACGACCCAAGAAAGTAAGTCTAGTTTTTAGACAAAAAAAATTCAAATTTAAGTGATTTTTTGCATAAAACAAGCAAAAAAATAAATATTTTTCTTAAACACTAAATTCAAGAAAGATTCAAGAAAAATAAGCTTACCCCATTGGCAGATTTTTTTGCTTGCTTTATGCACAAAATAACCCAAATTTGATCCCTTTGGTCCAAAAACTAGACTTAGTTTCCTGGGTCTTAATTTAACAATTTTTAGACACTTTTACTGAAAACAAGACAAAAATTCTAAGATTTTTTTTCTTGAAAATCATTTTTTGCAGTGAAGACATATTTACACAAATGAAAATAAGCCTTTTTGTAAAGGCACAGTGATTTTATTCAGCTACAATACTGTGACTATACTCTAATAATAGTGATTTAATCACATATATTCCTGAGGAAGTACCATGTAGTGTTTATGTGCACTCCAACTTGGTGACCACTTCACTAAAAATCAGTCTCTTTGTTTTGTTGTACATTCATCTGTCGGCTATCACCATAAAAATGACACAAAGCCCACAAAAATCAACCAGGGAAAAATACTATACAGCTTTTACTCTCTTGGCAGTGAGCATACTATAGTGTGTAGGATACATTATAGCCCTACTATAGTGCTCGTGTAAGATACTGTACGTAGCAGCTGTGTTCTATGATAAGTTACGTAGAGTAAATGAACCCTGGACACTTGAAATCATGTGGATAAGGTGATTGCCTAATGCCCTGATACATAACAGTACAAAACTGTCCATATTATACAGTATCTATTTTGTGCGTTTTACTTCATTTTCTGTATATTACAATATTAAAAAAATGCTAAACACCATGTTGTTTCCTTTGTGTAGTGGAAGGTTAAACAGTGCTACTGATGATGAGTAAAGATGAGATCAGCTGGTAGTGGAGTTGTCCATGGTGGTCAGCAGGTGGCAGATTTTGGCTCTCTGTGAAGGAGTGATGTTCTGTGCCATGTGGATGATGCAGTCCATAGACACCTCTGGGTTGGCCTGAACTAAGCTGAACATATGCAATAAAGATGTTTTTAAAGATGTAATCACAAATCTGATTAGTAAGCAGCTAGATTATGGGATATGCTATGCTTGGCTCTTGGATAGCAAGAAAATACCTGCGGATGTTTTTGAGAGCGTAATCCCTCTTCAAGTACTTGATATTCTCCCTTATGACAGAATGTGTCCCGTCCTGCTGCGAAAGATGATTCTCCAGCCACTCTATAACAACTTTGTTATTGTCCCACAGGTATGCCTGAAAAATTCCAATAGAAAACAATTATCAACATGACATATAGATTTATACATAATCTGAAAGCTATGATAAATCAGCTTTCCATTGGTGTGTGGTTTGCTAGGATAGGACAATATTTGGCTGAGATACAACAATTTGAAAATGTGAAATCTGAGGGTGCCAAAAAATGTTAAATATTGAGAAAATAAGTCTTTAAAGTTGTTCAAATGAAGTCATTAGGAAGACATATTATGAATGATAAATAGATTTTTTTTATATATTTATGGTAGGAAATTGGCGTGTGAGAAAATCAATACACGTGAGTATCGTGATATTTTGTTTGGCAATGTATTGATTCTAAAAAAGAAAAGAATATCGACATTATCTTATATAAATCATACAAGATTTCATTTTGAGTTTACATCCCGACCACTAGATGACATTTTTTCTATCTCTAAGCTACTTACAGGAAGTACTGCACACTGCAAAAAATGACTTTCTTACTTAGTATTTTTTTCTTTATTTCAGTACAAATCTTAAAATCAAGATTATTTTCTTGATAAACAAAATTACCTAACAAAATAAGTCTAGTTTTTAGACAAAAAAATCCACAAATTAAGCCAATTTGTGCTTAAAACAAGCAAAAAAATCTGCCAATGTGGTACGAAACTTTTTCTTGAATTAAGGGTTTAAAGTAGCCAAATTTATTCATGCTGCAAGTCTATCGTGGCAACCATAGATATGTATAAAGGCTAGATGTCTTACGGCGGAGTCTCTAACGGCATCACCTGGCGGCCATCTTACCTCAGACAGCTCGCTCACTTTTAAATGACCATAACTTGCTCAATTTTCTACCGATTTTCAAACGGTTTGGTTTTTTACAAACGTTATAAATGTGGCTATAATTCTGGATGCTTTAACATGTTTCATGATTTTTTATTTATTTTTAGTATAAGTATGCAGTGTCATAGGTACATCTTTGACGTTTATAATAAACCAAACCGTTTCGGTAAAAAATTAAGCAAGTTATGGTCATTTAAAATTACCTGCATCATTTAAACTTAAAGGAACAGTATGTAGTATTGTGGCCAAAACTGGTATTGCAATAACAAAACTTGTGGCTAAAACTGGTACTGCAATCACCCAACTTGTGGCCAATACACAAAATGACAACATAAACATCAGTTGAGGGCTGCAACTCCACTTTTTAAATGACAATATCCTGGCCAAACCACTGTTGTCAGTGATATAAATATTTGAAATGAAAATTATTTCTTAATGTCTAGTGACATATCAGGGCCATTTTATGATTAATTGATATCAATTTCTTACATACTGTTCCTTTAATGCTACGAGTGAGCAAGCGCCCTGTGGTAAGATGGCCCCCAAAATGCAGACGTTCCCTCCATTGGCCGGCAGCGAGGGCGAGACATCTAGCCTTTATACATATCTATGATGGCAACTATGGCCCTGAAATAGGGAACCAATCACAGAACGGGGGCAGCAAGACGATGACGACATCTATGCGACATACCGAAGCAGTTTTGTTATTTGTTAAAACACGGCAACAGATGCGTTTTCTATAGCAGGTATTCTAGGGGAAAGGAAAATATATGACTACATCATTAAATTTATAAGAGAAACAAAGTTAAGCAAAAGAATTTAGATTTTGTTTTTTTTTGTTTTTTTTCTTTTTTAATTAATTCACGTATCTCATAAGCATGTATCCTGTTTCACACTCCAGTCCAGTTAGTGGCGGTAATGCACCTACTAGTTGGTTTGCCAACCGTCAATAAACACCAAAGAAGAAGAAGAAGAAGGCAACAGTTACTTTTTAATGCAGCCTTAGATAGTGTTCAAAGTAGTTTTGAACGCAAGTTTATTTAAAAAAGAGCAACTTTTGGCATTAAACAATTTCATATACAAGAAGGATGTTTGGATATGGCAAGACATGACAACCACAGAGTTATAGGACCAACCTGCTAGGCATCGTCTTCGATGAAGTCTATTTAACTTATAAATGGTAAGTGGTATTTATTAATATCGTAATGTCATTATGCCTGTACTGTAGTGTTGGGAGAAATTAAGCTTTTCGAAGCTTCGAATCAATTGAACCAATTGCTTCGAAAATTGATTCCGTTTTTCGAAGCAGTTTGAAACACCACACACGCTGGCGACCCCTGCTGGTCAAAATAGTGTAAAAGCAGATATGTCCAAACATTTTACACTTTTTTTCTCCACAAAATAATAGCAAGATTTGTATTAAAATATGTTTAAAAAATTATTTAACTTAATTAATACATAGTAAAAAGTCTATTATGTGTTTTTAGTTTTATTTAGGCAAACAAATCATTAAAACTAACTACCCTTTTAATTATGCACATTTTTGTCATTAAATCTGTCTATAAACAAAAAGTAGACAAAATGGCAGTATTATTAGTCAGAAAGATAAATGTTTTATGAACTTTCATAATAAAACTGACCCGAGTTCACCTAAACATATTAGACAGTGGTCATGTGATCAACTCCCCCTAGTGGTAAACCATCGGATTTTCGAAACGTTTCGAAACTAAAATCACGTGACTTGGGCCAGTTTGAAACAAGCTCCGAACCACTCATTCGAAACAAAAGATTCGTAAATGTTTCGAAGCCTCATGAAGCAGTGCTTCGAAAACGACCATCACTACTGTACTGTGGTTGTCATAGTGCCACTAAGTTGTGTTGCTTTTCAATATCAATATACAGCTACTGGTTTAGTTGATAGTTTTCAGCTGCACTCGTACACGATAAAAGTCGTTTACTTTTAAATTGATATCGCTCTACATACGTCATCTGGTATAATTGAAACAATTGGTTAAGAGCTACGTACAGACGCATTTGATAGACATTAGTAGCGCCCAATAAACGGCTCTGGGAATTCATAAGCCACGTCTCAAATATGAGAAAATGAGCATGTGGTTGCCAGACCACGTCTCATTCTCTATGAGACTGGTCTGGTGTATCCAGGCTAGGTTTAAAGTGCATCTATTTCATTGCTAAAAATTAATGTTATTTTGTGTATTTGATATAATACAATGTGTTTGTGTGGTTTATGGTTAAAAAACACATTCTTTTCCACATAATGTAAATTTTTGTAGCTCCAGATTTCACTTTTTTCCTGAAATGCACAGATTTGAAAAGCTCTGTGACCCTGATTGGCCAGCTAATATGTACGTTGCGATTGGCCTGAATACCTCTGACGTCAGCAGGAAAGTGACGCTCCTTACCATGTTTGAAAGATTTGCTCACAATGCAATGCTAACAGAAGTTAACTTACAGGCTGTGAGTCCAAAGCGGGAGGAATTTTGTTAATGTCGGTCTTGTATACATCACCAATCCCAGCAAGTAAGCTGTTGCCTACAATCCATGTGTTTGTTGTAGTCCAAGAAAAGAGATTTACGCTGGAGACGATAACTTGCATCATCGTTTACTTTGGGGTTTGTACCTTTTGCGTTTCGTTAACATGTACTAATACACACTTACACACCAAAGAAATCGTAAAATCACGAATCGGACACACTGTAAAAAATTATCTTCAAGAAAAAATGTTCTTAGTATTTTTGTCTTGTTTTCAGTAAAAATATCTAAACATTCTTAAACTAAGATGCTTTTTCTTGATGAGCAAAACGACCCAAGAAAATAAGTCTAGTTTTTAGACCAAAAATATCAAATTTAAGTAATTTTGTGAATAAAACAAGCAAAAAAATCTGCCAATGGGGTAAGCAAAAAAATCTTGAATATTTTTCTTATACACTAAATTCAAGAAAAATGTGCTTACCCTGTTGGCAGATTTTTTTGCTTGTTCTATGCAAAAAATCACTTACATTTGATATTTTTGGTCTAAAAACTAGACTTATTTTCTTGGGTCGTATGGCTCATCAAGAAAAAGCATCTTAATTTAAGAATTTTTGATATTTTTACTGAAAACAATTTTTTTTTTTGAAAATAATTTTTTTGCAGTGTAGGTGCTCTTTAAGAAAAAAGTTCACTTATTTTAAGATATTTTTTCTTACCTCATTGGCAGATTCTTTTGGCTTGTTTTAAGCACAAATGCACTTAAATTATATATTTTTTTTTTCTAAAAAAAAGACTTATTTTCTTAGGTCATGTTGCTCATGGCTCATCAAGAAAAAGCATCTTAATTTAAGAATTTTTAGATATTTGTACAGGAAACAAGACAAAAATACTAGGTAAGAAAGTCATTTTTTGCAGTGTATTTTTTTAAGGTTTGCATATGGTGGTGTGTTCTCAATGACAGCTTTCCTAAAATTATATCCTATTATATTCTCAAAACAAAAAATACCCCAAATATACAGACCCGTAATGTATCAAAACAAGGTTATGCATCGTAATACGTATCGTGAGATTCGTGCACATACATGTATTGTTGGTTATTGCTACGAATATACCCGTGCTACTTATGACTGGTTTTGTGGTCCAGGGTCAAATATATATGCACAAGATGCATATTATTATCGCTACTATCTCTACGGTACAACAATTATCTGTAAATGATCTTGAGTACATATCTTGTGTACACTTATAGGAAACTAGCTTAATGCTAATGTGTCCATTTCCAAATATACTGAATGGTTTATACACTGTCTCTCTTTAGCCTAGAGTCTGAGGTTTGATCTTATGGTTATACCTAGAAAGTTTTGGACTGTGTGTGTGTGTGTGTGTGTGTGTGTGTGTGTGTGTGTGTGTGTGTGTGTGTGTGTGAACAAAGGGATCTTCTTACTTTAACAGTCCCTTCTTTTTCCACAAACCACCGGCGCAGCATTGACCGGATGTGTCCGTTGCTCAGTTCTTTATTGGCCTGCATGATCTCCCCCTTTACCAACTCCTCCAATAATAGTCGCCGCAGACGCCAGTAAAAGAACGACCGTGCATTCTTCCAGTTTACAATGTCCTGCAAACATATAGTTAAATGACCATGATAAAACTGCTTTGTTTCTAGCATGTGATTCACACAGTACTGAGAAAGTTCAGCACTCATTGTATAAAGGGGTTACATTGAGAAAAATAATTGTGACTTTTTTGTTTATACCATGATGACGCCCTTTTCCTGCATTCTCCCAGGCGTGTCATGGAGGTCCACGAATTGCACTGCCACCTGGTGGTAGATGGGAAGAAGGAACTCCTCCCTGGCTTTCAGTTTGGCCTCCAAATCTTTACGCTCTTGGACCGGCAACTCCGGCTTGCCTATATCGAGTATAACAATAGCAAGTGTAAGAATTTCTTTAGAAAAATATCATCTTCACTTAACCCTTTAAAGTTCTTAAATACATTTTTTGTTTTAGCAAGATTACACAATGTACCAAGCTGTTCAGATAGGTGGGAATACACAGCATCGATTCTTCGCATGGTCTTCAGCAGATCTTTCTTCCTGAACTTTATCTCCACAGTGCCCTCTGCCTCCAGAACACCTCCTCTGAAAAATAAAAGAGAAGAAATACAATGAACAGATCAAATAAAACAAAAAAGTGATGATGAGGCCAGAGAAACAGAATCGAACGGCATCTTTGTGCCGCGTGCACCTGCTCTCTCGATCTGCGTAGAGCTCCATATGTTGAAGGTTGATGGTGGGGTCGATCACAACCCACGATCCTCCTCTCAGCTCAGCATGGGGAGGGATGTACACCAGCACGGGTTGGCCAAACTCTCGCAGGGCATCCACGATATAAGCACCAAACTTTAGTACCTGATCGTACATGTCTGACATAAAGAGAAGACAACAACCTTAAAGGATTAGTCCATTTTCTTAAAAGAAAAATCCAGATAATTTACTCACCACCATGTCATCCAAAATGTTGATGTCTTTCTTTGTTCATTCCAGAAGAAATTATGTTTTTTGAAGAAAACATTGCAGAATTTTTCTAATTTTAATGGATTTTAATAGAACCCAACATTTAATACTTATCTCAACACTTAACAGTTTTTTTCAACGGAGTTTCAAAGGACCACAAACGATCCCAAACGAGGCACAAGGGTCCCATCCAGCAAAACGACCGTCATCCCTGACAAGAAAAACAACAAATATACACCTCCAAAGCACAACTTCTCGTCATGTAGATCCGGTCGTGATGCGCCAGCTGACCCCACTACGTCACCGCAATACGTCATCACGTCAAGAGGTCACAGAGGACGAACGCGAAACTCCGCCCCAGTGTTTACAAGCGTCTTGAAAGAGGACCGTTCCTACATTGTTGTATGTCAACTGATACTAATTAATGTCTTTGTGGCAGTTTATTGTTTAAAATGGTCCGCAAATGTGCGTTTTATATATGTAACAAGTGACCTCCCTACGTCACTACGCATTTACGTTAGGTCGTGCTGGACCGGACCTTGACGAAAAGTTGTGGTTTAAAAGTATATCTTTTTAATTTTTCTTGTCAAAAATGACAATCGTTTTGCTAGATAAGACCCTTATGCCTAGTTTGGGATTGTTTATAGTCCTTTGAAACTCCGTTGAAAAAAACTGTTAAGTGTTAAGTATTAAATGTTGGTGTCTATTAAAGTCCATTAAAATGAGAAAAATCCTGCAATGTTTTCTTCAAAAAACATAATTTCTTCTGGACTGAACAAAGAAAGACATCAACATTTTGGATGACATGGTGGTGAGTAAATTATATGGATTTTTCTTTTAAGAAAATGGAATATTCCTTTAAAGAAGTTATATAGATCAAACGTGACCCTGGACCACAAAACCAATAGTATAGGTCAGTTTTTTTAATTGAGATGTATACATCATCTGAAAGCTAAATAAATAAGCTTTCAATGAATGTATGGTTAGGATAGGACAATATTTGGCAGAGATACAACGATTTGAAAATCTGGAACTTGAGTGTGCAAAAACATCAAAATATTGAGAAAATAACACATTTAATGTCGAAATGAAGTCTCTACTACGCATATTAACTCATTCTCCGCCAGCCTTTTCTGAAAAGTTGCCAGCAAACATTTTTTGCGATTTTCACAAAAAAATTGAAAAAAATACCTTCCAGGAAAATTATCTTCCTGGAAGGTGTGTGTATATATATATATATATATATATATATATATATATATATATATATATATATATATATATATATATATATATATATATATATATATATATATATAAAAACATAAACATACAAATATATCAAATAAAAGAACAGACCCTCTGCTTTCAAACAAACAAAAAACAAACAAAACGGAGAAAAAAACGTTTCATCCTATCTATATTTTGTTTCTCTGCTTATAAACTCTTAAATATGGGTATTTTTCTTTAAAAAAAAATTATTTTTTGCAAAAAGCTGAAATAATTGCATTTTTTAAGGAATTTTGTTAGAGATCCGATTCAGAACGCTTATCAAAACATACACGGAGTTTAAAATTAGTAAATAACATTTGTGCTTCAGTTTTTTTCATAAATTGGGTAAGTGCGCCATCTAGTGAATATTCCCGGTATTGCAGATTAAAGGCGAAGTGCACAATTTCTGAAAAATGCTTGACATTGTTGCCTGGGTTGTGTATGTGTGGAGCGGGTCTATCAAAAGAAGGTCCAGATTCTATTGGGGTAGGGGCGTGTTTGTTTAGGTGATTTCAAATGTCAACATTGGCTTTCAAACATCATCCACTCCGCCTATAACATAAAACATTTTCAGAAACACGTTTTTTTATACAAATGTTTTTCTTAATTGACGAGATAACGCATCAATTAAGAATTAAAAAAAATATATTTTTATTTATGAAAATTAATTATGAACCACAGGCTTATATTGATTATTCAGGGTATCTCTTTTCCCGCCATTGACGAATATTGATTATTCAGGGTATTATCTCTTTCCCCGCCATTGACGAGATAACTGGTCAATGGCAGGGAAAGAGATAATACCCTGAATAATCAATATAAGCCTGTGGTTCATAATTTATTTTCATAAATAAAAATATTTGAAACCATCCCCCTCTGATTTTCTCACAAATCGCACCGTGCCCATGCGACTTACGACTGGTTTGTGGTACAAGGTCACAAATATATAACAATGTGGGACTTTTAGCAGCATCTAGTGGTGAGTCCACAGCTCAACCCTCCTTTCAAACCGCATAGTGAAGCTACGGTAGCCACGATAGAACAAACATGTCATCGTCTGAGACAACGTAGTGACAAAATGTGCTATATAGAGCAGTTTGTCCATTTACATTTTCCATGTTAAGTGGACCAGCTCATTCTTAGGTAATAAAAACAATACAGTTCATTATGTAAAGTCTTTATACACCACTGATAATGTAGTTATTTATAATATACTGCATTTCTATAATATAATGAATCCCATGAGGATAACCAAAACAGCAACATACCTTTCATTCCTCCAGAGAATCCTCTCCAGTTAGCAAACACCATAAGTGGAAGTTTCTCCCTGTTGAAATCCTGAATAGCCTGAGCGGTTTTATACGCAGAGTCTGGAAACCACACCTGACCAGCCTGCTGCACAAGCTGATAGAAAAATATGATTTTAAAAAGCAGTTGTTTAATGAACCGTGATTTGCATCTCCCTTATTCTAGAAAAATTCTGGTTGGCCTGTGACATGCAAAATGGAAGTCGTCAATATGTTTGATCAATATCTATACATCATATTATAAATGATCTCACTGATATGTTTTGTCACAAAACATTTATCAGAGAAAACTATAAATGTTTTGGACAATCAGATCAGCGTGGTACGTTAAAATATGGTGGTATGCCTTTCTCTGGATGAAAGAGACTGATTAAAACACCAGGTGTAAACCTGAAGGTGTCTCTCTCATCCACTTATGATCTGATCGATCGAAACGCATTTTAATACCAGGTGTAAACAGCCTCTCGTGACTAGTTGACATAACTTACCCTGGCCTCTGAATCCAAGTTGGCTGGATCTGCGGGAATAGCAACTTCAACGGTGCGAGTCTCCACAGCGATAACCCCAAGAGGAATCCCACCAAGCCTGTGGGAGATTGCAGTGGACAGTATTCACAACCAGCTACTTCAAATCTCAAATGATTTGATTCGGACATACTGATGTGATGAGCCAAAATATCTTCAATGTGTTAATCAGTTAACTCACCTGGCTCGCCCCACGACCACAGTCTGAGCCCAGGTGGCCATCACTTCCATAAAAGTACCATTGTCAAAAAATCCACTCTGCCATGCTCCCTTCACAGCTACAGTATAAAGACAAATTCATAAACAAAGTGTAGAAGGTTGAGCGTGCATCAACCAGAACACCAATGCTGGTGTAAAAGGTACAATGCTTAACAAATTTTAATTTTAAGTAAAGCACCTGTGTATTTGTCTCAAAGGCAATTTGGCATTGAGAAGTGCTTTAACGTGGGTTCTGGACATGTCACAATTTTTTTAACAGGAGTGAGGGAGTCAAATTGAATTTGCGTTTTCATAACCAAATTTGAGTCGACACATTCAACTTCTTCCAGAAGTCAGAAATAAATCAAGTATTATATTCAACCATTAAAACCTGTTTTTCTGTTTAGGACTGCAAGTAAAAAAGTAAAATAAAGTACTTTACTATTTACAATTTTATGGTTTTCTTGTAAAATAGCATTTGAAAAATCATGGATAAAAACAAAATTTTATTGCATTAAATGCTATTGTGATTAAAGGGACACTCCACTTAAAAAAAAAAAAAAAAAAAAATATATATATATATATATATATATATATATATATATATTTAAGCAATATCGCTCGAGTAGGAGTGTGATATAGCTCTATATCATCACGGCTGTGATTAGGCCAGAGGCACGAGGCCGCAGGCCGAGTGCCGGAGGCAATCACAGCCGTGATGATATAGAGCTATATCACACGACTCCGAGAGCGATATTGCTTTTATACAACAGTTCGACGGCACACGTTTGAAAAACGAAAACTAGAAAACAACAACGGAGTTATTTTAAAAGCCTCTTTGTTTGAGAACTACTTCTTCCGCCACGGATTTGAGGGCGGCCAGAATGACAGGTAAAACTTTCGGCTGCTTTGAAGCTCATAACAACTCAATGGACGGAAAAGCCGTTACTTTATATTACCGTTTCTTGGTCACAAAGTGTAGTTTTAAGATTAGTTCAGTCGAGAATGTATCTGTATTATATTTAAATCTGCAGTCGATTAGTAAAGATAGCGCCTGTTTGAACGTTTGCTTAGTGAGATTCGGTACAAATGAGAACCAAAGCATGAGCGGACATCAGTGTTCACTCGCCCCGCTGACCACCGCCCTCTCTGGGCTACATCTCTGAAAGAGATACCCTGGCTCTCATGTTGGCCTTGTTTGTTTATGATCGTCAAAATGAGATCAAATCAGCAGTATTTGGTGTCATGATCAAACTTGTACTTGTTTTTTTATTCATATTTAGTGTCTTTTGTGTTGTTATTGTTTTGGCGCGAGGTAAAAGTTAATAAAACTATACTTGTGAAACGTTACTATTGCTTTCTCATTTATTCTTAACGCGATACGAGCACTTGATTATTATTATTAAACTTTGTTCTTGTCAGTACTATACAAAACGTTTTTTTATAAGTGTCAGAGAGATGTTTTTGCATGCTGCTTATAAATATACCAGTGGCGATATCTCATAATATGTTTTAATAGTCACGTCACGATAAAGTAAATGATCAATGTCCACATTTAAAAGCTGCGGGGCTTACCTGCAGTTCCACGGTGTTTTCGCGTTCTGATAAAAGATATAGCTCCAGAAAAAAACGAGTGTTTATATTCCTCTTTCCAAGTGTTAATAATCCACACGATGTGACAAGACATTTCTCCCATTAACTTTAACGTAACATCCAAGAGCGCTGATCTTTGACGGAATAATACTTCTGATTGGGGATTCACAGACTGATTTATGAGCTAGTAAACTAATGAGACACACACACGGAGAGTGATTCACACAGCGCGTCTGTGTTTTTCCATTCAGAGATGAGCCTGCTTAGGACCTCCATTCACTAGGTGGCGGAATAATACTAAAGGTGAAGCGGTTACAGTGCCGTTATCAGTACAATATCGTATAGCTCTTAGCCAATCAGATTCGAGAACCAGAAAGAACTGTTGTATAAATATATATATATATATAGTTTTCGAGCTCCCCTAGAGTTAAACATTTGATTTTTGCAGTTTCGGAATCCATTCAGCTGATCACCAAGTCTGGCGCTAGCACTTTTAGCATAGCTTAGCACAATTCATTGAATCTGATTAGACCATTAGCATCGCGCTAAAAAATAACCAAAGAGTTTCTATATTTTTTCCTATTTAAAACTTGACTCTTCTCTAGTTACATCGTGTACTAAGACCGACGGAAAAATAAAAGTTGTGATTTTCTAGGCAGATATGGCTAGGAACTATACTCTCATTCTTGCGTAATAATCCAGGACTTTGCTGCTGTAACATAGCTATTGCTATTAAAAGTTACTAAGGGGACTGTTTTTGGGCTCTGCGTAATATCATTGCGCCTCCTAATCAAGGCAAAACATTGATTATTACGTCAGTACACAATGTAACTACAAGAGTCACGTTTTAAATAGGAAAAAAATATAAAAACTTTTGGTTATTTTTGAGCCCAATGCTAATGGTCTAATCAGATTCAATGGATTATGCTAAGCTATGTTAAAAGTGGTACCGCCAGACCCGTAGATTGGCTGAATGGATTTCAAAATGGTAAAAATCAAATCAAACTCTAGGGGAGCTGGAAAATGAGCATATTTTCAAAAAAAGTGGAATGTCCCTTTAAGGTTTTACACATACTACAGGATTAACAATAACATAAAAAAGATTTTGGTGATCACCAGTCCTATTAGTTTAGGGCAGCTAAAGCACAAACCTTACATTGGGTGATGGTCTTAATAAATGTGTAAAGACATGTATTTAACAGAATAACCATTTTCTTACTGGGATGGGGTCGACCACAGAGCAGCCAGCGGGGGTCATAGGGTGCTTTGGTGGGGAGAAAATCTATCTCTCTGTCTACTGGATCAGTCGGAGGCATGATTGGGACGGGACTTTGATTGTTCTGAAAGAAAAACGCAAATATTAGCCTTCGGGTTAATTGGACTAAAAACATATACTATGACAGATATTTGTCACAATTACATCTACATTAGATTTATCCAAAGCGACTTTATCCTAACTACATGCTATGCCCCTTTTTCATGTTCATAATGGACTGAAAAAGTGCCTATTGCTAGAATCATATAGCATCGCGTCTGGTTATGACATGATGTTACAGTACATTCAAGCTATACATTTTTTAGTTATTCCTGGAAAGACTTCTGTAAAGTACGGTCACAAAACATCAAAATTAGATAAAAGGCGTGTTTAAGAAACTAATAATAGTCAACCTTTGGCATATAAGATAGCCACTGTAGGATTGTGAGCACCCCTTCAAAATCATCTGGCACAGTGGTGTGTGTCACTCCATTATTGTGCATGATCTGTACACCTCCAAGCTGGTTATTAGAGGTGTAAACCTCACGACCCAACACCTGCAAAACAAAATAAATTTATTCAGAATTCAAAGATTTATGTATCTTCAAAAAAAGATGAAGTTTGTTTGAAGTGTGAGGTATAACTGAAGGTGTAAAATGGAAAACAGGTTGTAATTCCACACCTTGTTTAGCGCTCCTGCCCCGGTCAGGATGATGTGAGAATTTTCAACTTGAATCACTCTCTGTCCGAGACGCAACAGATACGCCCCGATTCCTATGGCACGACATGTCACCTAGAAGAACAGCAATAGTAGAAAGTAAATTATCGAAAACATTTACATTTATGCTTTTATTGAAATCAACTTACAGTGAAAATTTGATGAAAATCTATCATGTGACACTACATATATTTGCGCTAAACCTATTATTTTATTATTTTTTTGTGACATTTGAAATTTTTTATTGAAAGTAAGCATTTCCATCATCTATATATGTAAACCTTTTGATGCGTGAATCCTTTTTTCGCAGATAAAGCCTTGGATGGAAACATAGCTATAGACAATGATCAGATGATCAGTGTTTCCCATACATTCATTTATGTAACCCTGCATTCATTATTTGTTATTTCTGAGCACATCTACCTTAGCGTCATGTGTATTTTTTTTAAAACTGTCAAACAATATCATGATCAGAATGGTCTCACCATGCTGATTGTGATGACTTCTTTATAAGCTTGAGACGTTTCTCCAGCAATGGTGCCTGAACCCCTCAGATTCTCTACGCCAAGCCCTTCTTCCTTCCCTATGATGTCTGTGATGATGTACCTGAGGGATTCATAAAAATACAGTTTATTTAAACATTAATATTATTAGGATCTTATCTCTTTCCTCACCATTGACGCGTTATCTCATCAAATATAAGAGAAAACATTTCCCGGCAAATGACCATTATTCACCAGGTGGCGCTCTTACCCAACTTATAAAACACTGAAGTATCCACTCAGGCCAACAACAGTAAATACTCTGTGTATGTTTTGATCATCGCCCCCTTATCTGATCTCTAACAAAAGTCATGTAGTATGTGTTAAGCTTTGTTTATACTCGCGCTTTGGTCCGCAACGCAAGCCTCCGTGGATCGCGCTCGCTCGCTGTTGCACTATTATTTGAACCACCAGGGGGCGACGCGACCAAAATCAAATTAAAAAACAAACACAAAGAAGAGAATAGAAGTCGTTGTCCGCTGGAACAACCCTGGTGCTTGTAACATCAAAGCTTGATATATAAATATTAGAACATCAATAAAACAACAATCTCTTAAATATGTCTTTATTAAACATTATCATTTCATTAAAGTTTTTACTAAACAAACAGTACAGACATCTTAAGGTTTGTATTTTATTCCTCGTCCAGTGGTTCATTCAATACAAATATAAGCCAAACATTCTGAATCATGTAAAAGAATTCGTGTTTTAAACTGCAAAGTTTCCATACTTTACTACCAGACTGTCAGAAAAATATATACATTGTTTTGCTTGGATTGATCAAAGAGAAACGTCACAGGCTTGCCTGCTCGAACAGAATCGCCTCGAGTTCGGTCATTTTCGGATGCGGAGCCGCACGCACAGTTACAAAAAATGCCGTGCACACCTCCACGCGAAATGGCGTCTCGCGCACCCAACGCGCACTACCGCCCACTCCGCGTTGACGTCATTTTTGCCGCGCGCACCAACGCGCCGGTGCGGACGTGGTGAGTATTAACATAGCTAAAGACCTTAATCACAGTAGTATTTCTAATGCTAAAATACTTTTTTTTTCGAATTAATATTTTACAAAAAAGGCATACAATAATAAATAGTAAAGCACTCTATTATTTTTATTCCGATGCCCAGTAGTTATTTTCTTGCAGTTCTTAACTCTTTCCCCGCCATTGACGATTTATCTAGTCATTTAATAGAAAACACTTCCCTGCGAAATGACGCATCCCTGACAAGTTTTTATGGTAATCTATTTTCCGCTATTATCCACTAGGTGGGGCAATTACCCAACCTTTAAAAAACTAAAGCATCAACTAATTTAACTTTTTCACCGCCATTAACAGTTTAACTCGTCAATTAAGAGAAAACCCTTTCCTGCCAATCCGTATTTCTGCTCTTACCCAACTTATAAAACCCGGAAGTATTCCCTTAGGGCAGTAATTCTCAAAGTGTGGTCCGCGGACCACTGGTGGTCCGCCAAACCCCCCCAGTGGTCCTAAACTAGGCAAGAGTTTATACAATCGTCACTGATTTAAGTAGATTTATAATGCACTTGCGAAACAGTGATATCAGTTCTTGCATTTCTGTTATAATAACATAAAAATGGATCGGTTGACTAAACCAAAGAGGAGTCAAAATAAAAGATCAAGCATCAACTGAAAGCAGCTAAAATCCACAGATCTATTAGTTTTGTAATGTACTAGTTTTTGTTTCATGTGTAAAATCTCTATAATTTCAGTGATTTTGGACATTAAGGGGAACATTTTTTCAGTATTTTATTGTTACCATAGTTACAACCATAGACTTTATATACCCACCACCTCAGTTTTAGTATGTTTATTTGCATTTTTTTTCACATGTGCAGTTTGTTGTTCATATTAAGGTGCAACTCATTTCACATTTACTTTTTCAAATGAAATAAAATTCATATAATAATTTCTGAACATAGCATTGCATTTGTTTTTTAAAAATTTGTTTTTGACTTGAAACAGTTGCATATTAAACTTAAACTTAGCTTATCCTTCCTATTTTGTTGTTTTTTGGGGGAGTGTTAGAGTGAGATTCTGTTAGGTGGTCCTCAGAAAAAAATTGGAAGATAAAGTGGTCCTTGGGCTGAAAAAGTTTGAGAAACACTGCCTTAGGGCATACAGTTTAAACTGCGTGTATGTTTTGAGGGTCTGGGGGCGTATTACAGAAACTTTCTATCTTAGGTCTTAGCTTAAGATATGATGTGTTAAGATTTTTCACAAATTCATATTACAGAAGCAAATCTTAAATTGATTTAGGATTCTCATCTTATCTCACCAAATCTTATCTCATCTCTAGTTAGGAAATCCCAAATCCCTTAATCATGTTCGGCTATCAACTGTCATGTCTGTTACCAAGCAACCAGCAATGCGTGAGCTGCGGCTACAGTAAACAAAAGAATTGTCCTTTTAATTTTAATGGGCCAGAAAAATACATTTTATTAAAGTCATAGTAATCATAGTCTGTGTTTTTTGTATTAGTGTTTTAGCACATCATCTATCAGTTACCATTCAATTTAAACATTAAGCAAATGTGACTTACAAAAATTAAAAAAAATTATTCTTCCTAAGTGCTAGGATACTACTGTACATTTCAACATTTGATAGAGACATGACAAGAAATAGATGCTGAGTCAAGTGTGTGTACTGTATTCACTATAATCCCATCAAGTGTTCACGGATAAGATAACTTAACTGTTTTTTAAAAATGAGGGATGACAGAAATTGAAAGATCGCTCCACTAGTGAGAAACATTGTGATTATGTGAATGTGTGAAGGTAAAAAAATATTCAAAGAGTAAACAAACATTTATGTTTTTCATCCTCCACTTTGTTAAAAATGTAATGTCATTCCCCCGCAGCTCTATCATAATGTGATTGTTTCAGCTGGCTCTCATTAAAGTTTTAAGTTAGGACACCTGTGAGGTTACCCTAAAGTTAAGACCGTTTTTAGGATGTTTTGTCAAGTTAGGATGCTTCTGTAATACCACTTTCCTATCTGCAGTTAAGATAATGCATTTAGGAACATCATTCTGTAATAGCTTTTGTCTTAAATGAGGTCCTAACTGAAATTACCATGGTTACCAAACAGTTAAGATAAGATTTTAAAGTTAGGACTTTTCTGTAATACGCCCCCTGATCTCTAACAAAAGTCCTTTACAAAAATGCAATTATTTCAGTTTTTTGTTCAAAATTTGGTATTTTTGAAGAAACCTATCCATATTTAAGAGGTCACAAAAAGAGAACAAATGAAGATAGGATGAAAATATGTTGGCAAGTTCCGTCGTTCAGCATAGTTCAACGATTCCAATGTTTCCCGAAACCATCGTTGCAGCGGACATTTGCAAACTGCATCGCAAACTTGTGTGGCTGTAACTACAGATGTCGAGCTGTGGTTAGAAGCATAGTTCCTTGTTATTATGACATGTAGACTAGCATTGATCATGCTTTTGAAAAAAATATACAAGCAACACTAAATATAAACAAATTTCATTTTACGTCTTTTAGTTTGTAAACTAAAAAGTGAGCATGCGTGCAACCCTGCAGGTGTTAAGACCCTGGAGAATCCTTGGGAAGAGTGAGTAAGAGGCAACTTGCGCATGAATTAAATAACTTGAATATAAACACCATAGAACAAATCACGATAAAAAAATCTCTCTTCCGATGCAATGTACATTATTTACAGCAGTAATCTGACATTAAATTGATTTGAACAGGTTAATTAGTACTCCACCTCCTACGTGAACCATGTTGTTACCATGGTTACTTTCAGAAAACCCTCTTGACAAGGTAGTTTCTCCAACTATGCATCGTACTATGGTGGTTCAGCAGCGAATTATGTCATTGTCTGACAACTTGTTTTAAAAACGCTGGCAAAGAAAGAGTTAAGAGGTCTCTGTACCAAGGAAATAGTTCAATCATCACTAACTGACCTGGACTCTCCGTTCTCTTCTTCATGGCGACAGTGAACAGAGTTTGTGGAACTGATGAGAGCGTAATCCTGAGGGGTCAGATAGAGGTACTTGAAGCCCTGCAGAGGTAAAACAGCACGATGGAGTCAGACCCAAGTTTGTAAAAGACTGCTCAAGGCGCAGCTGTTGGATTCAAGAAGCATTCGTTACCTTATAGGGGTCATCGGGGTCAATCCATGCCACCTGAAACATGTGGCGGATCTCCTCCGCCAGTCCAATTCGAGCTCCGCTATTGGCTGAAATGTAGATGCGTGGAATGCCTTCTTCTCTGGCCAGTTCAGATGCCTGTAAAAACAGCTGATCCTCCTGGGGCCCAAATGAGCCAATCATATGAGTAATATCATTACAGATAACAATGATATCACGGCCCTCTGGGTATTCCGGAGTCTTCATCTTCATCCGGAAGGCCACCATTCCAACCTGGAAAGGGAGGACGAAAATGGCTTACATAAAGCTTGTATGATTGATGAATAACTGCAAAATGGTTTAAAATACACCATCTCTGCAAAGGCATATAGCACACCTCATTGTCTCCCGGGAGTCTGTTCATCTGCACAAGTCTGCCTTGAGAATCCAGCACCAGCTCATTACACATCAACACATCTTTAGGGTAGCTGTCTCCTGGTCCCCAAAGCTTAAACAAAGCCTGACGGCAGAAGACAGAATTAAGCCAACGGGTTCCTGAGTTGGTAAAAAACAAATTCATCATAATATTCAATTTCTTACCTGCCTGAACATCTCAGGGAAGTCGTAGACATACGTGGTGCCAAGGCTCTGAGCCTGAAAGCGTTTGGCCTGCAGCAGATCTTTAGTGACATAAGGTGTGTTGATTAACATGCCATTCATTGGACCTTGTTTTTCTCCGTATGACTGGAACATGATCTGCAGAACAGCAAAGATATTTTCGTTCTTTGCAAGAAGTAAAACACAGCAGTGCAAAGATTCATTTAGTGGGCACATCTCATGACCGGTTTCTTGGTCATGCGGTACCTGTCCGGTGGTGGGGTCAGTTTCCTCCTTGTACAGGCTGATGTCCAAATAATAACCAGACTCATTGGTGAGGAAGAGGCGGATGGGAATGGCGTTCCCGGTGGTTGTGAGGCGGATGTTGATTTTCAGTTCGGCCTGGAGCACGCGCAACTTCCACAGACGACTGCCGTACCGCATCACCATAGAGCGGACAGACTCTTCAATCTACAGGGTTATAGATGAACTTCATGAGTAGCATGTATAACATGTGTTAGCCTTAAAGGTTGTGTGTGTACATCTAGTGGTGATATTGTGAATTGCAACCAACAGCTAACCCCTCAATTTTATAACGCATATGGTAGCTGCCACAGAACAATATTTGAAAAATGCAAGAAAAGTGGGCAGACCCCAACGGAGATAGAGGTGACGAACTGAGCTCGTACAAAGGGTGTGGTGAGCTTGAACCTGCTTTTGTAGGGTCGTACCGCTTACGTCATGCGGCGCCGCAACATCCAATAAGAAAATTCAACTGCAGTAGCCACCGTTCAACCTGAAGGCGGCAGCACTCAGACGTTTTTACCCCATATATTGTAGGTGTATCGCCAACGATTTCCTGATACGATACGTTTCTCGGTACAAGGTCGCGGTACGATGTGCATCACGATACAAGACTGTTTTGAATTAAGTAATAATAATTATTATTATCTGTTTTTTTGTACATTGAATAAGCAGTGTTGTAACAGTGGTGTTTTTGCCATTCATTTATTAGCTTTTGGGGTAACTCGTAGAAATACTTAAAATCTCAGACTTAGTACTTAACTTATGTTTTTTCAAAGCAGTTTTACAAAGATAGTGCCTTACTCTAGGCATTTATATTTGTCTCTCATTTAATTATTCTATATCTATGAATATATGTATAAACATGCAGTCGAACTTAATACTATTTAATATAAATCAGATTAATGTGACAGTTATAGTTTGAAGTAGCTCTGTATCTCTTCTCTAGACATACACTTTTCACATGCATCTCCTTGTCGTGTTTCTTCTCAAATGCGTTAGAACTGTTTTATAAGAGAGTGGCTAATAAAGCCTTTTGCAGTAGTATAGGCTAAGATATCTGTGCTTTTATACTGAAATCTTTGATTTTAAATACGCACGTGCGTGTGTGAGAGAGAGAGCGAGAGCGAGTACGCATCGCACAAGTTGTTCAGACGTGTGCGTCCGCGCGACGGACACGGAAAGTGAAAGTATACCCCGTTAGCTTTCACTCTAGGTACTCTGCGGGTCACATGTGTCCTTTCCATATGGATCACGAATTAACAGCGATTCGTCACGTTACTTTCAAAAGTGCATCCGAATCGATACGGAAGGTGTTGTATTGATGTGCACATCATCAGGTGTCCATGACGATGTATCGATATTTTGAAGCATTGAAACACTTTATACCGAAATGTCACAAAAGTTACTCAAACCAATGAACAGCACTAAAGCCCCATTCTTACAAATCATTAACTAAAAAAAGTTAGTTTAGGGTTTAGTTACTCTTTAAGGATGCTCCAAAACATTGACAAAATTTAAATTTAGAAGATATATAGGTTAGAGCATCCCAGTTGAAATGTCCAATCTCTCACCTCAGTCCATTCCAGTAAATCACACATTACATTTGCATGTTAACGATGAGCTGCTAAGAAAAGTTTGTGTTTTTGTGCTAATTATGGCAAAAACTAGGTTACTGGATATTTCAATGTTCATTTTTATACAGATTACGTAAAAATAGTTTAAAATTAGTTTACGATTCACATGCTAGCCGCCATCTTGTCTATGATGTCATATGTCAAGTCTCACTGATGTCAAGGTTGTTCGATCTGCCCAGAGTTTAAAGGACGCATATATTGCTTTGTTTGCCAGATGTTTACTTCCGGGTTTGAGGTGGGGAATATCCAGTACCCGAGTTGTTTGGAACGCAGCATTAGCACTCTAAGCTTACAGTCTCTTGCTTCTCCATTATGAATCAATTATTTTTCATGTCTTTTTGCACTTCAGATTTCATCAGGCAATAGTGTTTAGTTTACCTCACAGCATGGAATCTATATTAAAAGGGGGCCACTTAATGTCCCACCATATTCTCCTGTTTCAGTGGAATTTACATTTCAATGCACTTCTGTGGGTCTTTTAAAAAGCAAATCTAGGCTATAACATTGTGTATTAAAGGAACTAATCTTGGAAGGGTCCATGATAACCGTTGGCACAAAGTTGAGGAAGATGTGGTTGCAGTCGGTATGGGTGGGTGTGTTACTGAAAGCCACCTCCAGTTCATCCATAGCCTCTAGCAGCAGTCTCTCTCCTTCATTCTGCAGATACTCAAATGAAGCTTCCTACAAAGAAAGAGAAAAATGGTTTAAGTTATGTATAAGCACAAACAGATTTGTAAATGTATTTAAAATCCATTAAAACACAAAACAATCACTTAGTTCCAATTCGCATACTATCCATCCGATCTGAATACCTGTTATAAAATAAGTATCCTTTCAGTACATGAATGGTCTACTATTTCCAGTGAAGATTCAAAGTGCAGATCCATGTACACTTCATGTAAACTCATTTCAAGAGGGAGGAGTTTAGTGATGCTACACTGAATTTATGAATTAAATACTGTAAAAATAAATTAAATGATATAGTGAACATTACATAAGAATATGTATAATATGTCATTTCACGTTAGCTCGTCCCAGTACTTGCATACTTTTTTTGCTATGCACACAAAAGTATATACTCCCCCACTACAAAAGCAGTACATACCTACTTTTAGGGCATAGTATAGATAGATAAACTGGAATGCTGGTTACCTTGGTGATGAGGTCAGAGTGACGGATGATGGCTCTGATAAAGAAACGATAGTCTGTGACCTCGGCCCCTTCCTCCACACGGGCAGCACCCAGGTACAGCTGCATCCTGTGGTGGGCACAGGGCACGGCCGTCAGGTCGAAGTTACGCAGACGATTCAACTCAAGCTGGAAAGCCAGAGCTGGCTCAAGATTACGATAGATTCGGTCTTCTTGAAACTACAGAGAGATGTTAGAGAAAAGGGTAATGTATATCTGTCAGTAGGTACACAATAAGATTTTTTAACAATCATTTAAAAGCATCCCTTACTTCATCTCTGGCCCTAAAGGTGAAGTATTTCGGGAACTCTCGCTGAGTGGGAAAACAAACAATGAGAATTTTTATCTCTGATTTGTGAACTGACCAACGGCCGCACATATTTGTCTATTTGTATTCACCTTTTGTGCAACTAAAAATGTGACTCTTCTGATCCCGTACTCATGCAGCAGATCTCTCTGAAAACCAAAGGGAGTTAGTGGACCCACACAAACAGCTACAAGTACAGCAACATTGTGTTTATAATCTTACTTTAGACTGAGCAAAGGCTGTGAAAGCTGAAACTAGAGCGTCATCATCTTCAGTGTCCGCTTGTTTGATGGATACCATTATGATGTGAATGGGGTTTTCTTTCAAGTTCTGATAAAAAGAGACACAACATAAGCATTAATCTTAATAACAGTGTGACTACAATGTAAACTACAACAGATAAACTCTTTCCCCGCTAGCTTTTTTTTTTAAGTTGCCAGCCAGTGCCTGCATTTTTAATGATTTTCACAAAAGTTTAATGCCACAAAAGTAAATATTCTTCTTTAAATATATAAAAAATAAAATATATTAATTGAAAGAATTAATCCTATCTTCATAAGCCCTCTTTCTATCACTTCTCAAGCATGGGTAGGTTTCTTAAAAAATAAAAGATTTGGTAACACTTTAGTATGTGGAACACTTATTGATTATAAACTATGATTTTTGCCTCAGTAAACTCCCAATTTACTGCTTATTAATAGCTAATAAGGTAGTTCCCACACCTTAGTTAACTTCAAATTCAAAGACCTTTCAAGGACTTTCCAGGTGCAAGACCCTCAAATTTAAGAACTAAATGTGGGGACACATTTCAAGTGACCGCAAGGTTACATCATGTTACCTTTTAAGATACATTGTTACAGTTCCCTTTCGAGGGAACTCGTGCTGCGTCACTGCGGTGACACTTTCGGGACGCTTCCAGGGGTAAGTGCGTCTATATGTGTATATCAAATTCAACCAATGGTGAGGCTTAATGACAAAGACAGGGTGATGTGGGAGCCAGGAAGTATATTGCTATCTGAAATACAGGGAAGCAGGAAGTATGGCAAGGGAGTATACGCAGCGTTCTTCCCAACTATGCAAAAAAGCATTTTGGTATGAATCAACTTTCGTATACAGAAGATATAAACATTTAAAGTGAACAGTTCAGCACGTGTGCTTAAAAAGTCTAGAATTTTTATGATATTATCCTACACTACACAGGGAATAATATGAATTATTTCCAAAAAACTTCATGCATAAAATAGATTCAAGCACTTTCAATGACCTGTATCTATGTATGTATATTTTCAAAAACTTCCCAGGGCCTTGAATTTTTACCCCAGATTCACAAAAAATTTCAAAGACCCGTGGGAACCCTGATATTGTAGCGGTTAGGTTTAGGTATTGGACTGGGTTAAGGGATACAATATGGTAATGCAGAACAATGCATTAATAAGTCCTTTATAAGCACTAATAAACAGCCAAGATGTAAGCTAATAAAAAACTAGTTAAAAGTGAGAATTGGTCCCTATACTAAAGTGTTAACCATAATTTTAAACAGAAAGCTGAGATAATTGCATTTTTGAGATCAGTTTTATAACGATGAGCAAAACATAGACAAAGTATTTACTGCTTTTGGATCCGTAAATGCTATACTGTTTTATAAGGTGGGTAAGAGCGCACCCTAGTGCATAATATTGATAATATGAATTGCTGTAAAAACTTGTCGTTGGCTGGAAAGTGTTTTCTCTTAATTGACGCGTTAACTCGTCAATGACGGGGAAAAGAGTTAAAATGTGATGATAAAAGAAAGGATTTCAATATAAAGAACCGGTGTCTCACCTTACAGTTATCCTCATCACAGAAATTGGCAAATGTTTCTGAGAACAGAGAACTCTCACACAGCGGATCAGCAAAGCGAAAAATCACCTCATCAAAACATCTACAATACAATTTACCATATATCAGATATCAAACTTTAAAATACTTTAAATTATATACTCTGAAAACAAGACTTTCTATTGGTTTTTTTCATAAAAACTAGAAATGTGACCCTGTCTGTGAAATCCAGGCTGAAGTCTCTTAATCTAATTATGAAATTAGGAGCATCAAAGTTTTTTTCAATCTTTGACATGACCTTACTCAGCGTCAATATATTAAAGATATTAAGGTTATATTTTCACAGAATGTTCTTTACATCATGTAGGGTGAATTTATGTGGAAAAACAGCAAATAAAATAAATTCAAGATATCATTTAGCTGGGATTTTACAGACTGTATTACAAGAAGGGAGGGACTCCACCTTTTGAAGTGCTCAAAGCTATGAAAGGCGACCATGGCTCCCATCCTCTGACAGGGAGGTGACAGCGCCCCCTCCATAAAGAGATCACTGCCCTGTCGCCGCATTGACTCCCCCGAACCACTCACGGGAACTGAAACTCTGAGAGGAGAAGAGGATGCACATACAGTATATGTGTTTATGTGTTTGTGAGTGAGAGCGCAAGCAGGCAAAAGGAGAGAATTATGGGTATCAATTATGTACATCAATAGTATTGCTCGTGCCGACACAAAAAGCACTAGAACTGACAAATATTCTCTATGCTGTAGTCCCTTTTATAGTCCCTTTTCAAAGTCTGTGTAAAGGCATTTCAAAGAATTGTTTGTCTGCATTATAAATGTTAGAAATGTATTGCTGAAACACTGAAGCCACCAAGCATGGTCCCGCCTCCAACAGAATCGAGAGCATCCATTCAGGTTGTAGTGTTATTTTAAAAGTTAAGAGAGACGGTTTTAGCACCAACGCACCCAGCGCTTGAAAGCGGAGAATCCTGTCAATTTTTCCAATATTTAAATAGCTTATTTTATTTACTTGACGGTTTTTGTCATTCAAACTTGGCTGTGTTTTTTCCTGTGGTGTGACAAACTGAGAACACATTTAATATCAGACTTTGCACAGACTTTAAACAAATATGGCAATAACAGAAAATGCAGTTCATCTAAAATCTGACAGACAAGCATGATATGGACTGACAAACAGAAATCGTGCTTTTCGCTCTTTGGTTATTTATTATTGTTTGGAATTTTTAAGTCAAAAATTGACAAATTATTTAAACAATTAATCCAATTGAAAATAATTAAGATTTCAATTTAAATTTCTATGCCCACTCAAATACACATACATTGTATTTATGCATTTATACAATGGGAATCGAAACAACACCCCCTGCTAACCCAATGCTTTACTAGTTGAGCAACAGAAACAGACGGCGGACAAAGGCATTTCATATTTTAGGCATTAAATGGATGCATTCAGCATGCAATGCTGCATACATAATATGCAGTATTGTACACACAGAGCCAACTGGTTGGCAGAGAGGACTGTTACTCTACCTGTTCAAAGTAAGACTGCTCCCTCTGAAATGAGAGCAGGGGAATGTTAGCAAGGGTTTGTGATCCACTGTGTTGTAACTATTACTATGATTACATACAACAGGGAACATGGCCTATTGACACAAAATTTCCACCAGATGTGCCCATCAAGCCAAATATTGAATTCATACAAAGAAATCAGTACATTTAAGTATACAAGTTGAGTCATAATATATAAAGTGAAATGACACAGGGAATTGAATAGAGTATTGAACACACTTTATTTAATACTTTACAGAAAAATATTTGTTGGTTATAACAGCTTCAAGACGCCTCTTGCATGGAGAGACCAGTTATTTGCATGGCTCAGGAGTGATTCTGGCCCATTCTTCCACACAAATAGTCTCTAAATCTTAAAGGTTCATTGGGCCTCTTTTATGAACTTTGATCTCCAGTTCTCTCCATAGATTTCCTATGGGATTTAGGTCAGGTGATTGACTGGGCCATTCAAGGAACTTCATTCATTTCTTTCTTTGAAACTACTTCATTGTTTCCTTGGCCTTGTGTTTGTCTACCCTCTTTTCATTTTCAGCTTTCTATAGATGGCAGTAGATTTTTATCCAGAATGCCCCGGTATATTTCTCTTCAATAATATGAAGAGTGCCAGTACCCCTTGCTGAAAAGCAGCCCCAAACCATGATGCTTTCACTCCCAAACTTAACTGTTGGTATGGTGGTCTTGGGGTGGTGGGCAGTGCCGTTTCTTGTCCAAACATGGTGTGTAGAATGACTGCCAAACGTTCAATTTTGCTTTCATCCGACCATACTATAGTCTTCCAATAATCCACAGGCTTCTCCAAATGCTCTTTCGCAAGCTTTAACCGAGCCTCAACATGCTTTTTGTTCAGCAATGTAGTCTTGCGTGGTAAGTGTGCATGGATGCCATGGCAGTTCAGTGCATTGCTTATAGTTTTCTTTGAAACAACAGTACCTGCTGATGCAAGGTCTTCCTGAAGTTCTGCCCGAGTGGGTCTTGGCTCTTGGAGAACTCTCCTGATTATTCTTTGGACTGCTCGGAAAGGGATCTTACGCCGAGCACCTGATCGGGGCCGATTTATGGTGAAGTGATGCTCTTTCCATTTCCGGAAAATGGTCCCCACAGTTTCTATGCCATTTTGCACCTTGTTCTCTTCATGTGTTCAATACTTATTCCCTTTGCCATTTCACTTCACCTATTATGACTCAACTTGTATACTTAAATGTTCAGATTTTTTAATGAATTCAATATTTGGCTTGATGGCTACATCTGGTGGACATTTTGTGTCAATAGCCCATTTAGAAATCTCCTTACTGATAAAAATACTGATGTGTCAAATACTTATTTTCCCTGCTGTAAGCTAAATATTTCTTACTAGAAGTAGTTTTGCTCTTTTAAAAGCTATAAGGGATAGTTCACCCAAAAATGAAAATTCTGTCATCATTTACCCACTTTCAATGTTGTTACAAACCTGTATAAATTACTTTGTTCTGCTGAACACAAAGAAAGATATTTATGATCAAGTATGAAACAGCAGCAACGCTGAATTCCATAGTAGGAAAACAAAATACTATGGAAGTCAATGGTGCTCAAAAACGGTTTAGTTAAAACATCGCTCAAAATACCTTCATCTTCAGCAGAACAAAGAAACTGATATGGTGGTTCGTAACAACATGAGGGTAAGCAAATAACGACAGAACTTACCATTTTGGGCGAGCTATCACTTTCAAACATCTTGGTTTGTTTATAAACTGTCATGCAATTATCAGCAGGTTGAAAAAGCAACAGAAAACAAACTATATGAGAAGTGATTAATAAGCAAGTATAACTGTACCTGTTGACAAGATTGTAAATAAAGTGTTATTGTGATTTTGAATGATTAACCAATCTGCTTTGACTTCTCTTAGTTGAAATAATAAACAACATTTATAGTCAACAGCATTCAAAACTCTTACATTTCATAATGTGACATTTCAAAGTAAAATATGAAAAACAACAGATAGGAACAGATTTCTCCATCCTGTAGATACAGTGTTTAAAAAGGTATGCAAAAGGTAGGCTTGGTCACTATGATTTCATTTTACTTAATCATAACATTATTAAACCGAAACTAAATAATGACATTTACTTTGATGCATTTTGCAGATGCCTTCATCCAAAGTGACTTACATTGCATTACAAGGTACACATTATTATTAGTAGGCGTGCCCCAGGAATCAACCCCAAGAACTTTTGTGACACCATGCTCTACCAAATTAGCTACAGGAACCCCAAAAAATAAATCAATTGTAAATGTAAACATGTAATTCTTTTTGTATTTAAAAATGCTTTATACTCAAAGCAAGTTGATTGATCAATTAAATCACCCATGTGTGATGTATTGTGCTGTACTGCAATCTACCTAAAGCTAGAAGTATAGTTCCGTGTTTATATATATGTGAGGGTACGTGCACCACCAAATTTTTGTAACCATGCATAGGTCGTGCAAGCTCATATAGGAGATATATTGCATTTTCTAGCAATGTGCATGCGTCAAACGTCTGTGTACATGTAAAAGTCCAACAAACCACGCTTCGCAAAGCCGTAACAAACAACCCTGCGAAGCAAAGTTCATTTAACTCGTACATGTACACAGACGTTCGACGTTAGCGTACACGTAAACAAAAACAAACTATACTCCGGGCTTAACTCTGATTATAGCTTAGCACAAGAAACCCAAACCAGGTTTCATCTAAAGTTAGGAATGTGGTATAGCTAGTGTTTTGGTCACTATGTTATGAGTTACATTAGAGAGATACTGAGAAATGGAGGCAGTATTACGTGGGTTTGGGCTTGGACTGGCTTGGCGTCACGTATGTCTCTCTTGTAGATAAGAAACATATAAAAGATAGCATTAAAATAGAAGACAATGTGCTACAAAATGTCTTACAATGTAGTCTTAGTTTGTGTTTATATGTTAAACAAAATGTTTATTATTTCTTAACGCCATTCCACCATCTATGACTATATTTATGGCGAGAAGCGGTTAATCTATAGACTGTTAATAGACAATGTAGTTGGGGATTAATTGGGGACAATCTAGTTGGGGACAATTTGGCATCTCCATTTCACCTAACCTGCACTGTGGGAGGAAACCGGTGTACTCAAAGTATACATTTATATTATATCTTGTATAATACCATGTATATAATGAAGTGACCATGGTACATGAAACCATTCTGGTAGAAAGATGCCACTTTACCTGTTGGGATGTGATGATGGTAACATAAACTGAAAGTCCACCGCACACGTGCCATCCTGCAGCTGATGATGCTGTAGGCTGTTCAGCTCGTACGCTATGTAACCTCTTCGTACATACACCTAAGAAATTAAGCACACTTCACACGACGTCCTGACCGCATACCACTGACAGCTGGGATTGTTTTTGAGATCTACTGACCTCTAAAGCAGCCATGCAAACCACCCGGTTGTTGTGGTAGAAGAAACTGGGCAAGACGTCAAAGATGGAGGTCTCGGACAGGATGAGTTTCTGCAGATACAGGATTTCTGATTGTCAGACTTGTAAAAGTGTTTTAGGGTCAATGACGTGACATTAATTATTTTGTGTCCATAATAGTTTAATTAAATGTAAAAGGTTAAAATTTCTAAATAAATTTGCAGATTACTTGCATACATTTTCTTATTTGAGGACCAAGTCTAAAATTTCTGGTTTTATTTCATTTTGAAAGAATATTTGGGGGATAATTGCAAAAATGTCAATGCGGTGTAACCGGTCTGCGTCAATTGGTGTAACTAGTATTTTTTAAAATACTAAAATATAAATATATTCATAAAAAATGTGGAATAAAATATAATCATCTAGTTTAGTGTAATATGATTTTTTTACATACATTTTTACATCATTTGTCAAAAATTATTTAAAAAACACAGCTGTTTTCAGCATATGTCAGGACAAATATTATAAAAATGCATTAAAATTTACATTTAGAAAAACGAATAAAATTACATTTTAAAATGATTAAAATGATTTTTTTTATGATTACGTTTACATGCCATCAAGGTGGATAAAATATTTAATATTTCTCGTTCTTCAGCGCAATTGGCGTTTACACCATATGACATTTTCAGGTCCATTCAGTCTTAACTTTCATAAAAATGGTGCAAATGTCATTTTTTATTGCATAAAATTAACATAAATACAGTATGTGCATTGAAATAAACCTGATGCGTGCTTTTAAAAAATTTTTTTTTTTAGATTTTTGAATTTCTCATCTTGCCGAACCGTTTTTGTCAATGACCTTTTAAACAATAAGGGAAAACAACGTGCAATGCTTTACCTTGAGGTTCTCAGGACAAAACTGATGTCCATACATATCAATAGCAGACAAAAAAATGGATTCCACCTGGTTGTGTCGTAGTTCATATGAGGGCAAATGAGAGGCGATCAAAACCTAAGGAGAGATGTTAGCATTAAACATCTATATATTACATTTGTTTACATTTACATTTCATGCAGTTGGCAGATGCAAAGCAAAGCGACTTAAAATGCATTACAACATATATTTTTTTAAATCAGTATGTGTGTTCAATAGTATCAAACCATGACCTTTACTATCTTACTATGACCTTTTGCTCTGCAAATGCAATACTCATATAGTTCGTGAAACGGTATACTGTAGGAGAGATAAACATTTGAAAGACGATCAACGATTAGAAAGAATGTTTGTTATATGATGTTTAGTATTTAAACATATTTTAATAAGTTAAAATTAATTGTACAAATTTAACGGAGTAACATGTTGCATACCGTTGACCGCATCAGTGTAGCAAATATCACATTTGGCTTATATATCATCTTAGAGATTTCAACTATATTTTTGCACTAATTGAACTTTGTTTACAATTTTGAAAGTTTGATCAAAAAGCTGATCAAGTGCATTGCGGGATACAAAAATATTGTACAAAGTGTGTCCTGCTATATACCAAACTTAAGTATACACAATTTTAAAAGTAATTCATGTATACTGCCAAAACAGCGCAGTACTAATCTATTCTGAACCACACCAGAAATGTAGCAATTTAATAGGTTATGATCCCTAAGGTTCAGTCCACACCTGTCTGGCTCGGAGGGCAACTTTAGAGTTCTCCATTTTACCGAGTTGTGTGAGCTCATTTAAAATCACCATGAGCTCATCAGCAAGGGTCGGGTCCCGTCCACACAGCTGATCCTGAAACATAAGATTTTTGACACATTACTTCTACGTCCTGGGTCTCTCCATACTTCCAGTTCCTATTTTTCGATCACAGTACAATCGAGTTGTTAAGCATCTTACTATCAGCATGATGACAAGAACGTTCTTCTTGGACACCTGAGCGTGTGAGAAGATGCACTCCAGTACTGGAGTCATATCGGGCTTATATTTCTCTCTGAGGTTGATCACACATTTATCATAATGTGCTGATGGAAGAGAGAGAGAGATAACATGCATTTCGTTATTAAAATATACATTTTCTTTGTTTTTTCTTATTTATTTGTCCAGATTATCAAGTATTAAAGATTCTTGAAGAAAACAGTAGTAAACTTAAATTAAATAGCAGTAAGACACAAATGTGACCCTGGACCACAAAACCAGTCATAAGTCACATGGGTATATTTGTAGCAATAGCCAGCAATACATTGTATGTGTCAAAATTATTGATTTTCAAAAATCATTAGGATATTAAGTAAAGATCATGTTCCATGAAGATATTTTGTATAGACCGTTTCATCAGGCGCACGTGCGGTGACGCGATAAGCGTCTGGTCCAAGCTTTATTTTCGGTTTCTGTTTGTTTAATGGTCTGACTAGTCTACCCAGTCTCCTGAGGATGCATATAAATAGCACGAAGTGTAAAACTCGTGCAATACATACGCCAAATTCCACTTTGGCGTGCATAATGATACGCAAGTCCTTCCCATTCACTTAAACGGTGCATCTTTTTTTGTCGTTTTATTTATTGGTTTCTCAATTTTTTCTGTTTTTTTAAACCATTTTCGCTTGGGTTTAGGGTTAAATTTTAGATTTGCTTAATGAGGTTATTTAATATACAGGTTTCTCCATGTTTTTGTCCATATTTAAGCCATGGTCGCTTGGAGTTGGGGTTAGAGTTGGGGTTTGGGTTAGGATGTCATTTTTATATAACAAAAAGTTGTTCTAACCCTAAACCCAAGCGAAAATGGTAAAAAAATTGCAAAAAATTGAGAAACCAATAAATAAAACGACAAAAAAAGATGCACCGTTTAAGTGAATGGGAAGGACTTGCGTATCATTATGCACGCCAAAGTGGAATTTGGTGTATGTATTGCACGAGTTTTACACTTCGTGCTATTTATACGCATCCTCAGGAGACTGGGCTCGACTAGTTGCTGAAACTGAACTCTTAAACAAATACCTCATTGAAAATAACAAATGTTTTGTGTTCCTTTGTAATCTATGTGTTGTTTATTTTGCTTGTTATATAAATAAACTACTTTAAAAGGACTTTGTTGTCTTTATTCTTCCCGGAGTTTACCGGAAGTTACGTGATGACCACGAAAGCCGCTTGTTTATGTTGTTACTGCTGAAACGGTCAAAAATGTTTTTATCATTAGTAAGCTAATATGTGTTGCTAAAAACTTAATTTAGACAACTTTATGGGCGATTTTATAATTTTTTTGCACCATCAGATTCCAGATTTTAAAATAGTTGTAACTCGACCAAATATTGTCCTATCGTAACAAACCACACATTAAAGCAACACTAAAGTCTTTTTAATTTTCCGTCAATCTTAGTACACGATGTAACTACAGAAGAGTCAAGTTTTAAATAGGAAAAATATTGAAACTCTTTGGTTATTTTTTAGCGCGATGCTAAATGGTCTAATCAGATTCATTGGATTATGCCAAGCCATGCCAAAAGTGGCACCGCCAGACCCGGAGATCAGCCGAAAGGACTCCAAAACAGCAAAAATCAAATGTTTAACTCCAGGGGAGCTGGAAAATGAACATATTTAAAAAAGGAGTTACAATGGTAGATCTGTCATTTACCTTGCTGAAATTGTGTCTCCACCTGCAGGTAGCGTCTCAGCAGATCCAGCACTACGAATTTCATGTAACCTCTAATCCCACTACGGTACCTTTACAACAAACAAGACGATATTGACATTTTCTGGTAAACAAAGCATGATACTTTATGCTAAGATCTATCGGATAATCAGCCTGAGCTCTTAAAAATCTGGCATTTCTCACCTCTGCACCAGTTGCACAATACTTTGTGTGTTCATGAAGAAAACCTCACGGTCGGCTTTTCTCTGAAGAGTGGCTGCATGGCTGTCTAAGATATTTGCTATCTGGAGAAAAATATTGATGTAACTGGAAAAATCACTTGCAAATTATTTTGAGCAAAAAGCTGAGATTATTACATTTTTGTAAAGGACTTTATTAGAGATCAGATTCAGAACGATAACTCGTCAATGGCAGGGAACGAGGTAATAAGGTAATACATGTTTGTATGTATTAAGGTTTTGATAATCTAAGTTGGGAATTAATGCATGTATCCAGATACGCATATTAATTTGTCACTCACCCTTTGGCTGGGAAACTGACAGAGCACAGATGTAATGTTACTGGCGTACTGTGCCATGACCTTTCGAATTGCCTTCTCTACAGTAATCGGTATGCGGCCTGCCACGCTGGTCATGATCTCCTGTAGTTCAAGAAGAGGCAAAGATGGATCCCTGAGGGTCTTCATCAGCGTGTCGACCCAATTTTTTAGCTGTAAAGAGGTAGGGACGGTTAAGTCTTCTACACTAAATGCAAAAATATGCTTTGATACTGATTTAAGATTTTTCAAAAAGACGTCTCAATCACTGTTCTCACTTTTTCACTGAAGTACGGCTCTGGCAGACAGTATCCATCCATAATCTTCATCAGGATCTCCAGAACATTATGGAATACCTGGTGAAGCTTCTCACCCACAATAGGTAAAGGCTCCTGGGAAGGTAATGCCTCTGTGTTTGGTTTCACCTGAGAAAGACATAACACTTCATATAACATGTTGCTGCACGAAGAAGAGCAAAACGTATTTGGTCACTTAAACATGTACTGTATAAATGCTATGCAATTATTTTTTCCAGTTATTTTAAAGCAGCTGGTACCAAGTTTGGTTTAAATGGATGTATGAAGTTCATACAGGTGCCCTTAAAGATGAATCACATTTAGGGTGTTAACACATGTAACATATAGCGGCGGTTTCCCGGACTTGGCTTATCCTAATCCCAGACTAAAATGCATTAAGAGTTAACATCTGCCTAAGAGACGGAAACAAAACAGTCATCATGTGCCGTGTCACGTGAGGAGCTGAATCACCTGCAGAATACAGCTGGGGTCATCCAGGTCCATGTGGGCCACCACACAGCCGGGCTCTAACACTGTTCCAGGTCTCTTTATAAAGTGCACGCAACCAGACTGCTTGACGTGCAGGGTCATAACCATCTTCATAACCTATTAAAGAAAAAAAATGCCTTTTAAATCTGCCTCTATCTACCAATGTGTACAAAAACACACATTGCTTTTTATTACCTCAATCTCTGCATAAGGCTGCCCAGCCAAAACATGAGACCCATCAGCGACCACATACTGCAACAGCTTGCCAGCAGAGGGCGATCTGAGCACCGTCGGGTCTCTCTCCTTCTCAAACACGCATGTTTTGTTGCCCACTGTGACACGGTAGCTAAACATCCCAAGACAGAATATCAAGAAGCGGTTAGCAAACAAAACATAAAGTAAATATATATATATTTAGTATTTAAAGCACCCCCCCATAAATATACTAGAGCTTTCCATGACTAGACAATGTAAATTTGTTACAAAATAACCCAAAAATAAGAAATATCTTGAATTTTAGTTGTTCTTTCTTATTAAAACCCTTCTTTGTCCTATTTTTAATAACTTAAAGCCATCTTGAGGCCCCCTTGGAAATCTGTTGAGGCCCCCCGGTTAAGAAACACTGTTATATCAAGCATTTGGCAAATTGGCAGACTTAAAGTGCATTCATATATTGCGTTCGACATTTAATCAGTAAAATGTGAGACTTTAGCAAACATTACATGACACTACATGACTTGGGTGATTCTCACGAAAACTTGGTTTTAAAAATGTCAAGCATGAAAATGTAAAAATTGCTTAAATTTTTTTTTTTCCCACCAGACATTGAAAAACAAAGTCTGGAGTAAATGGGAACATTAATTTAAAAACTTTTACTTATCATTTAACACTTTTTGTAACATAATTTAAAAAATTAGTCCTAAAAAATCTCATTACCGCAACAGTCAGAAAACATCAACACGGACATATTTTCAAAATGACATGACAAACCTGAAAGAACATAATTTGGAGATTCTGCACATGCATTTAAAATCAAAGTATTATGCTTCTATTAATTAAATTAACATTTAATAAGCATCTGTTGCGGTAATGATAATCAAAATGTCGTGTAAGCATTCTGACAAGACAATATTTCAAATTAACTGTAAAAAAATTATTTTACCTGGTAGCCATCTTGAAGTAACTGGTCCATGTGCTTGGTCACTCAAAATCAAACTTTATTAAAATTCTGTATGTGTGCTTAAACTGTTCTCAAAAAGTGTTGCGGAGGATGAGAACATCAGGCATGGACACATATTTTTCCTAATTTTCTTTATTATTATTATTATACATGAATATTCAGTAAATATTTTTTCTGTCGTCTAAAGTAGTCTAGCAAAACATCCATTTATTTTTTTTCTTAATATTTTTGTGTTAATTTGATTAAATTACAACATAACGCATGTTCAAACACAGCCGGACACATTGCGGTAATGAGAATTTCAGCAGAAAATGAGATAAAATTTCCAATTATAAATTCTTATGTTGAAATCACACATTGCGCATGGTAGAACACAGTATTGTGTTAATTCTGATGCTTTTTAATGTTACTATATTACACATATTAAAGCTAAAATCATTAGTGCCGTGGTGTTTCAATGGTTTTGTGAGAATCACCCACTTACTTTACTACTCAAGCTTTGCACTACTGTTTTTAATGCACTGTTTATATATTTGTATACTTGTAATATATATGTTCTTTCTATTCAGTTTTATTCTTATTTCAAAGTAAGCTAATTTCACTATGCAGGAAACTGCATATGATAATAAAAGCTTTGTTTCCTTGTAATGATTGTTCCCTGAAAATCAAACCTATGACCTTTGTGCTGCTACTGCAATGATCTCCACGTATAACTCCTCTAACCTGTCTATTTCCTCCTTCATGTAGGTTGTGTAACTGCTGCCACCGTATGAAAGGAGAAGACCACCATCACTGAGTCTGTGGACGTCAACCTCGATATCTGAACCGTTCATAATGATGACATACGTGGTGGGCGACTGGCGGGCCACCTATAGCGCACAAACACACATACATTCTGTCATATGCACGAGTAAATGACCTCTATTAGGACAAAGATGAGAACATTTCGTGTGTTACAGTACCTTGAGACAGTATTTGACTCTGTCATAGATCAGATCAACATTCACTGTGTTGACCAGACTCACAGCAGGTAACACCTGACCCCTTAATACATTGACAGGTGAATTAAAATACAGAATGCTGCATTCTTATTACGTCATATCATCTTATCACGCTCTCAATGGTTTCTGTTAATGAGTAGTAAAGATACCTTTCCAGTGAATGCAGAAAGTCAGACATGCTCTCTCTGAAACTAGCATCGGCGACATGGAGAGCTCCACAGACCACACCTAACATGGTGTCTGGTCTCTCAGCCTATATGCATTTAAACAAAATTGAACGTGTGTCATTATACTTTCATACTACATTTGGCTCTACGCTTTTATTAGAAGCTTGCAGTGCATTCAAGGTACATTACTAGTGCATAAGCTACATGTAGACTATTTCTAAGGATTGTGTACTACCTTAACTTTTTCTGTAATGAGGTGATCCAGCCAACCAGTATCGATGTCATTATTACGAAAGCTCTCGGTTTCCAGTAGTTTTATAAGATACTCCACTGTGGTTCGGAAGTCTCCCCTTATAGACAGCTCTTTCATGGCCACAACCATATTCCTGCAAGACATCATGACCATTTACTTTTTTTTTCAAGAAGATAAAACATTTAAAGCCACAAAGCTGATAAAATGAAATGCTACAGCATCTTGTGTCAATCTCAACAGACTTACGAGATGGCTTCTTCTCGGTTCTCGCCCCAGGAGAAACAATGTCCAAACTGAGAGTCTGCAAACTCATGCAGGCCTCCCGCCGCTCCAACGCTGAAGTAACCCCACACATTTTTACTGCTGCGGAAATTCAGCTCCTGAACTGTGCCTGAACTTGGCTTAAAACCCTTTAAAAGAAAAACAGAATAGACAGATAAATATAGGTAATATACAGCACTTTTCTATAGCATGGTACGGCCCGGCACAGCTCACTTTTGGGGGCTTTATGGCGCTTTTCCATTGTATAGTACCCCATGGTTTAGGTCGGGTCAGCTAAACTCACTTTGACACTTTGGTTAGCTTTTCCATTGAGTTTAGTAACACTTCGGAGTGAGAGGGATTATAGGCGTGTCATTATATTTGTGCTGCCTAGCATCGTTGTACATCCCCATACATACATTTATTTCTCAGTCCGCCACAAAATTTAAATTGACCACCACAAATAGATGTTTGCACATTGCGTTTATCACTACCTCTGTCTCACATGACAGTTTTTGTATGAACACCTATGGCGTCAGTCGACGCGCTCTGCTGAACCTCATTTAAGTTGCATTTAAGCATATATGCGGACATGCGTGTCACGAATGTGCCGCCACAAACTGCAAGTCTGGAATAAACTGGTATGGTGTTCCTGATTCTCAACCTGTGGATGTTTTTCATTGCTAAAAGGGAGTTTGGGAACTTACAGCAAAGCACAGATGACTACAGGTTTACTCGAGACAGCGCAAGCTAGCACGAAGGTAAAGCTAATCTTTTACATTATAGCGATGACACTGGTAGTGATGATTCTCTCAGACCAACCATTGATCTACAGTGTTTTCGCGTCACGTTTTAGTATCCGCTCGGGTCGCTTAGAACCCCAACCGAGGTGGTACTAAAAAAAGGGTTGGTACTACGTACTGCACCCAGTGAAAAAGCACCCAAAAGTAAGCTGACCCGGTCCAAACCGTGTGGTACTATGCAATGGAAAAGCGCCATTTCACTGTATACAGTACCTGATACCATTTTAACAACCACTCCAGTTGAGGTTCCAAGCAAGCTGTACTGATACTAAAACGTGATGTGTAACACAGCAGATCACTGATTGGTCAGAGAGAATAGACACTACCAGCGTCATTGCTAAATGCAATATTATCTTACTCTCATGCGCCGCCGAACAAACCAACGTGATGTCGTCATCTGTGCTTTGTTGTACAGGTTCCTAAACTCTCTTTAAGCTGTAAAAACATCCACATGCTGAGAATCAAGTACACCATTCCATTGATATGCACAGCGGTAGAGGCGGTGCAACTATAACGATACATCTATAGTCCCACCCACTCTGCGGTGGAAATGCAAACCGAGCCAAAGTAAAGTGAGTCAAGCCGCACCACACAAGGAAAAGCGACTATGTAGACCACTAATTCACATTAGCACTAATCCCAAAAAACCTGTCAAAGATCAGACAAATTCGTATATACTGGTACAGTAGTGCATGCCATACATCATTATGTATTTTTGATTATCAGTTTGAAAAACTACAGACAGTGAAACAAATTTTTTTCAAATAGTAAGCCTGTAATACTATATACGAATAAGTACGAAGTATAATATTTATTATTTAATAATTCCCACCTCATCTGGGTTTTCACTGGTGATGCGTGCAGCTATAACGTGTCCCCGTGGACAGGGAATGCACTCCGGAGAGTCAAAGTTGATGGGCGTGTCCCCCCACGGTGCCTCACCGTACAAAACACGAATATCCTTCATTCTGTAAAGAGGGATGCCCATAGCTATCTACGAAGAGAGAGTACAAACATGTATGAGCTTAATATTATGTTCAAATCATTTGAGAGTTCACACAGAATTTAATCTTTACTCAGTCAATATTAGGGGTGGAACAGTACATGTATTCGTTTCGAACCGAATCGGTACGGGGGTCACGGTTCGGTGCATGAATTTAAATGGAGAATACACAGTATGAAAGTAAAAAAAACAATAATTAATGTAATGCGGAACTACTGTTAGATACGCAGGTTATGGACAGCTAATCTGTTGCCCCGCTTTAGCTCTGATTGGCGCCGATGCAGCCGAGCTCCGCCTATGTATGCGCTTTATCAGAGCCCGTTTACATTCTGGCACTCTGCAGTTTTTTGTAGGGTCCGCCGGTCCAGTCAGTTAGTGAGCAGCGATAGCGAGGATGGCAAGTGGTGTTCCACAAGAGTTAGACGCTCCGCCAGCCTCTTTAAGATCGCAAGTTTGGCAAAACTTCAGTTTTCCAGTCAGTTACAATAGTACAGGCGAGAGATTGGTGGAAAAGACGAGGACCTTGCATCGGCGTTGTTCAGCAGTTGTTAGGTATGTGAGTGGAAATACATCTAATCAGGGCTCTCAAGTCTCACTCATTTACCTTGACACACACGCATTTCAGTCAGTTCACACGACTTTGTATTTCTCACGCTGAGAAGTAGGAGATAAATTGTCCTGCTAATATACAATTAATGGACGAGGCACAGTTCTGTCGAGTTCAGCTGCTTTTTTAAAGTGTGCTGTGCTCAACTTTACGCAGCGCCATCAGCGTCAGAGTACCGCGAGAAATCTTGCAGAGGAGGCTGATTTCAAATCGCTCTCGCGTTACTCTGACGTCATCCACTTGTCGTTTCTTGCAGCGCCTCGTGAAGTCGTACACACCTATTAATTCATCCTACAAGCCTATTTTTTTGTTCTTTAGTACATTGATATGAAATAAGGCCAAAATGTAATTTTAAAATGTATTTAGGTAACAATTGTAATACATTTGAACCCATATTTGTACGAAAGATGAGTACAAGATTACTTAAAGTGGTATACATTTTTGAAATACAAGATAGTATGTTAAATGCATTTCAGTTCATATTCATGACATCTCAAAATAACACTGATAATGACACCTATGTTTTTAAGATTATCTTAAGTACTAAGAAAATGCCTTCTTCATTTTTGTTTTGCTTTTCCCTCCATTGTACCGAAAGTGAATCGAACCGTGGCGCCTGAACCGAGGTACGAACCGAACCGGGACTTCTGTGTACCGTTCCACCCCTAGTCAATATTAAAGATACCAAGGTTATATTTTCACACAATGTACTTTACATTATGTAGGATGAGTTTATGTAGAAACCCGTGAAAATTTACTTTAGCTGGGTTTACAACGGCAATGTCACAAATGGTTCTTCTGAGTAGGTCCTTCTTTGCTTTACCTGGAGCTGAGCAGCAGGAAGGTTGACATCAGCGATCATCTCAGTGCAGGGATGCTCCACCTGCAGCCGTGGATTCAGCTCCAGAAAGTGGAAACTTCCATCTTCTGAGAACAGATACTCCACCGTACCGGCACTCACATAGCCCACCATTTTAGCCAGAAGCACTGCATACTGACACACATAAAGGCAATGAAACACTAATTTAAAATATTCTTCAAATATGCTTGCTGAGACGTATGCACAGTTCTAATGCATCTATATTTATACCTTTATTTTTCTAGAAAAATCATGATTTAATTAAATCAGCTTCATAACTAAGTAGAGAATATGCATGATAGGCTCACCTTTTCCATTTGCTCAAAAGTGGTGGTGGAGGCAATGGTGGGAGGAGCTTCCTCGATGATCTTCTGGTGGCGCCGCTGGATGGAGCAGTCTCTGCCAAACAAAGAGATGGCATTACCGTATTGGTCAGCCAGGATTTGCACCTCAAGGTGACGGGCATGCTCGGCCAGCTGCATGATGAAAATGGGTGAACCTGGTATCTCGGCCTGCACCTGCAGAAATGAACAAACATCAAACCTTTGAGAAATCTCAAGCGCAAGAGCTTTTAATTGCTAAATATAATGAAGGACTCAGATGCTTCATTTATGTATTTGGCAAGTGCTTTTATCCACAGAAACTTACAGTGCATTATAAACTGTACATTTTATGAGTTCCCTGGGATTGAACCCATGACCTTTGTACTCTTAAACACAATTAAAGTACAGATGCTTTACCTGTCTGAAGAAGCCGGGAAAGTCTTCCGAGCAGTCCACTTTTCTGATCCCTTTTCCGCCCCCTCCTTCAGATGCTTTGATGACCACGGGGTAGCCGATCTTCTCCGCGCTCTAACCACACGAAAACATGTTTATGTTTGGCTATAAAAAGCCATTGTCTCATATGGCAGTATTTCCCAACCCTGTTCCTGGAGGCACAGCAACACTACACATTTTCCAACTATTCCAATTCAAATACATCTGAATTCACTCGTCAGCTCATCATTAGTAGTGATTCCAAAATAGAAAATAATTGGGTTAGATATGAGAGGCATCCAAAATGTGCACTGTTGGTGTGCCTCCACGAACATGGTTGGGAAACGCTGTCAAAGGGTATCATATTAGTTAAAGGAAGACTGTATTAAAAACATACCGCTAATCCTTCATCCACATCTTTAACACAGCCCTGCACATACAGTTCACGAGGAACACTGATCACGTGACCAAGCCTATGATTTTCCTCTGCCGATTCAACTTTCAGACCTGAAAAAAATGTGTAAAATTTTTTTTAATGTGCATTTAAAATATATAATTTATCATAGTATGCCCATGACCTTGACATTGTTAGCACTAAGCCCTTTACAATGAGTGATATCTCACCCGTTCCACTCCAAGGCAAGATGGGGATGTTGGCACTCTGGGCCACAATGGAAGATGCCACCTTATCACCTAATGCCCACATGGCCTTACTGGAGGGCCCTGAAACAGACAAGCCCTTAGTTTCAATGTGCTAAACTTGATTTTAGCTTCTTCAAAGCTTTAGCAAGGACGTATAAAGTACAGAAGAGATACCCAAGAAAGATATCCCTGCTTTTTGAAGGAGCTCTGGTAGTTTGGGGTTCTCTGAAGCATGGCCCCATCCAGCCCACACCGCCTTAAAAGCAGAACTTCATCAGTAATAACAGTGAAAGATTAATCTTTCTTGACACAAAGACAGATGTTTGAGTGCCACTACCTGCACCGGGATCCTTTTGGCAATATCCACGATCATCTCAACATTGGCATAGTTGTTGTTATTCGAGCCCCCAGGCACAGGCACATAATGATCAGCCATTTTAATGTATTCTAGGGAAAAACAGGACGAAACGTTAAAATTTACATCTGTAAGTCATGCACAGAGCCAATGATTAAAAAAGGATATGCAAAATTAGACACAGTTTAAATGTTACCCAACACAACATAAAATATGCATTAAAATTGCTGCAACAATATATTGTGGGGTGAATCATAACTGTGCTCATTCTTTATTGTTAACCTGCATTGGCTTTCAAGTCTTCAGGCGTGACCATCACCACGAAGCGAATGGTCCTCTCATTTCGAAACATCTCATAGGACCAGCGGCGAATAGACCGCATGCATTTAACAGCAGCGATGCCATTATTAGCAATCAGCACCTGACATGAAAAAGATCAGACGCAATGGAAGAAAGAATGACCATTATATAACAACACACATACCTTTAAAGTCATTTCAGACAGTTATATAACACAAACACAGCAGTCCTGACCTTGTCTATAACCCGGTTTCCTCCAAAGCGAGTGACAAACTCAGCAGGTGAGGCGACGGTGAAATCTCTGTGCACGTCCATTTTTCTTTGTTCTCTGCCTTTTTTCAGCAGGTGGGGTCCTGACATGCTAGGCCTACAATGGAAACCCAATAGTTACCTCAATTTGAGCAAACAACAGTGTATTTTTGCACTCCTAATATTCCCCCATTCATGATCTGGAGTAAGTTAGCTGGCCATTTAAACAGACACTTGCTTAAGGTTCTGAAAATGAATGCTGTAAAGGTTACATGACTGGTAATGGAGTGCATGAAACTTTAATTGCTAAAATAGAAATGCATTCATTAAAAAATATCACATCATCACCAATAAATGCCAATAAAATGCTTAAACATTACAAAAGCACAACATACTTGATAAGAACCCATCAAACCAGATGTGATCCGCGAACATACAAACAGTCGTTTTTCTCTACTGGTCTGCACTCTGTACTCATCTGTCTGTCTGTGTGTTATGATATACTTGCTCACACAAGACAAACAGCCAATCACAGCTTATTGTGTTATCATAATGACTACAGATAATCCTGAACTTTCTCGAGTCTCGTTACCATTTGCTGTTTGAAATCAGGTGACAGCTTGAAGTGGAGAACTGCGGACCACCTACAGATAAACACCTAATTTATTTGTGAGAGACGCGGATTATGTTTTAAATTTGTGTCACCCTCATAAGATCTTCTCAATTACTATGTTCTTTATGCTGTAAGTTATACCATCGTTAAACATACTAGGTATAAATGAAAATTTTTTCATCATTTACTCACCCTTATGCCATCGCAAACCTGTATCAGAGGCAGTAAGCAGTGACAATATACAAAAAAAAAAAAAAATCGTCATTTTGACAGATTACACTGAGGGGAATTTATTATATCTTTTTATTTTATTTTATTTGATCTATTGTTATGTTGAATGTTAAATAAGCACATTGTAATCCTCTTGTATATATGCAATGTTCTTGTTCTTGAAATGAATAATAATAATAAAATAAAATAAAAAAATATTATATCATCTATTGTAAATGTTACTCCTAGCCCTGTCAAGTTGGTGGCAAGTGCGCAGTTGACTGCGCAGATTAATCTACGTGAAGTTCTGCAAGAGAGCGATTAGTAAGCGCAGGTCTCGAAACTCTCTCGCGATACTTTGATGTCATTCGCCGGTTGATCTGCGCAGCGCTGCTGAAGTTTAACACACTGCACTGTGATAAGAAAACGAAAACAGAAGTAAATGAAAACTGCATCAAGTCGTCTGTCTGAGGTAAAGACACGAAATCGAATGACAGTCTGTATCAATTTGTCGTTATAACGCGTTTATTACACACCGTTCATGAATAAATAAATGACATTTTTATTTTATGAATTCGTTTACAAGCAGCCAAATCACAAACTAGTCTTAAAAACCGCACGTTTTCACGTAAAAAATGACTTTATAATCACTAGCATTTACAAAAATATAAATTTAATGCATTAAATAAAAAGCTGAAACATTCGCCCATTTAAAAAAAATACGTTATGTGCTTCTACTTCATCTGTTTGCAATTATCCAGCGTCTAAACTGCCATCAAACAACACGTCTCTCCACTTGTTATACTATTATTAGGATTTACCATTTACGTTGCCACCAGGTTGCCACTATGTTTACAGTTAAGTGATTCGATATGAACACATGTTCTCTGCACACATACTGTACATAGTTGCTATACAACACGTCACAGTTTAAACCACCCTGCGATCTGCATTTCAACCAAAACATTTAGCAACCTTCTTGCTAAAGTTTAGCGTTTAGAAACTCGACATTACATTACATTATACAGTAGATAAAAAACTCTGCCGCTCCGTTATGCATCCCTATTTGACATAACAGAAACAGAAGCCACGCCCCCTTTTACACTTCCAGTGTCAAAAACAAACCGTTCATTTAGAAACTTGAGTTTCCAGAGGACTGTTCAAGCAAAGTACCAACCTCTTTAAACACTGAAACCAGTTGAGCTTTTCCCCTGTGTCACCGTCCATGGTAAAGTATCAGATAGTACAGCAGGGGAACGGAAAAACAACATCAAACGTGTTTTTTGTTCCCTCCCTTTTCCTCTTTTTCTCTCTCGTCCCCTCCCCCATGTCTATGACTTCAACACAAGTTTCTCAGAGAGCTCCTAATTTAGCTTAAACATTATCTTAGACTTAAAATGAGTCAGAACCAATCTGAGAGTAACTCTGAGCGAGGAAAAGACAAAAACTTTTATCTTACTGTGGAGGCGTGGCTGAGCCCGTTGCCATGTATGAAACCAGAGATTAAATTTTTTTCATACAATGTGATTGGTTGTCCAAGAAAAACTAAATAAGAGCGCTTATAATAACTGCTCGTTTGGAAATTAAAGGGTCTATTTTTGCTATTTTATTAAAAGTTAATTAATAAATATGAATGTATAAATAAATACATGCATTAATAATTTATTTATATTTTCATATATTTTATTTATATATTTTTTTCTTTAATGAGAAATCTGATATATGAATATACTTGTCGGCTGGAGGCATCACAGAATACTATCGTATTGGTGTTGTCAAATCCAAGGTTTTCTGGGGGTCCTTTATCAGTCTTCTACATATACATACATACAGTACAGTACATACATGCAGAGGTCATATATAATCTCTCTCTCTTTCTCTCTCTCTCTCTCTCTCTCTCTCTCTATACACTGATACTGAAGTAGCACATAAAAGGCTCAGACCACTGAGGGTGGAAAGTTAGATTTTAAAAGACTTGGATGTGTGTGGTGTAGGAACGCATAATTACACAATGATTCTGGAATGAGATTTAAAAATAAAGACATGAATACGTGTTAATGATTATAGGCTATATACAGATGCAGATGATATAGGTTATTGAGTTACTGTAAATCTGTTTTAAAATAAATGGTTTGACTAATATTACTTGATAAAGAGTTATGTTTCATGACTTTTCTAAACAACCAGAGGAAATTGTACAGATTCTATCACATAATTGTCAATATCTTGAAATTGAAATGTATACATCCATTGATGTATGATTTGTTAGGATTGGCCAATATGTGGCCAAAATACAACTATTTGATTCTGGAAAATGTGGCATCTGAGGCTGCAAAAAATAAAAATATTGACAAAAAACACCTTTAAAGTTGTCTAAATTAAGTCCTTAGCAACACATATTACTAATGATAAATCAATGTTTTATATATTTTTGGTAGGAATTTTACATAATATATTCATGGAACATGATTTTTTTTGTACAAAAGCCCCCTTGACATTACGTTGTAAAAAATGCTTCAGTTAATCAAAGACCAAAACATATAAAGAGTAATTGTTAACTTTTCAGTTAAACATTTCTTCTCAGATTATCACTTTGTCCTGTCCACAATGTGAGGTTGAGTGAGAGTATGATAGAGAAAGTTACCTGTCTATTTAAAGGGCTCTTAGAAGGGAAAAGTATGGCCTGGTCAACCAAATGTTTTGTTTTTTTGTCATGATTATGAGTTTGCACTGCAGGCTTTTAATCAACTTTTATTTATCAAGTAAATAATCATATGTGAACCTGGGCCACAAAACCAGAAAATAAGAGTCAATTTATAATAATAAATACATTTATTATAAATAATAAATAAACTTTCCATTGATTTATGGTGTGTTAAGATAGGACTATATTTGGCCAAGATACAAATATTTGAAAATCTGCAATCTGAGGGTGCAAAAATATCCAAAAATTTAAATATTCAAAAATCGCCTTTAAAGTAGTTTGAAGTCCTTAGCCACACATATTATTACTACATTTCTATATATTTTGGGTGGGAAATTTACTAAATATTTTCTTGGAAAATGATCTTTACTTAACATCCTAATGATTTTTGGTGGAAAAACATCTATAATTTGGACCATACAATGTATTTTTGGCTTTTGCTACGAATATACCCGTGCGACTTATGACTGGTTTTGTAGTCCAGGGTCACATATGTGATCAAATGTTTTCCTATATGATTACGAGCAGGGAATGATATACATCTGACTAGAAACATACATCTTTAGAACGGGTGTGTTAAAAACAACACATCAGTGTTAGTTCCGGGTCAACACACTAAATGCGTTGTCCCAGAATCCACACATCTCTGTTTTATTATTTTAAACAACACATTTTGTGTTACTTTTAACACAACTTGTGTTTCATTTTAACACAAAATCAACACAAAATTGCACATAACATTTTAAAAGAATAACAGAAAAAGAATTAACACATCCTTTCTTACTGTGGGTTTACACCAGATGCGAGTTCAACAATTTGCGCGAGTAGATTACATACAACGTCAATGCAAAGACGCGATCAGACGCGTCCTCGCGTGGGGCGATGCGAATGACGCGATATGGGCAGCGCGTTTGCCGTGAAAAAACACGCTATTCGCCTTCAACGCGTCTTCGCCCAAGTTGAAAATATTCAACTCGAACGAAAAATTCGCATCACACGAAGTTAAATCCCACAAGTAATCTAGAGCGAGCAACGCGATGCGATTGCACGCTTCGCATTTGGTGTAAACCCACAGTTACACCAGTCCTTGCGTTTTGCGATTTGTGTTTTATTTCATTTAATACATAATTTTATTTATCATTATTTTATCAGTTCAATTATATAATGAATTTATTTTATCATTAACTTTTATTTTTATTATTCTTTACTATTTTTATATATATTTACTTTATATTAAATTCTTATAAAGTTCATTATCATTTTATTTAGTTAATCTATTCTACATTACTTCTCTTAATGTTGTTTAATCTTATGATGGCGCTGTATTTTCTTTTCATGCTGATATAAGTCTCCAATGGTTTTTATCTCAAGGTTTTTATTAACGTCACGGGAATGTTGTAAAACAATAAATTTTCACTGTCTGTGTTTGGTATAATAACACCTAATCTGCTTCAAGTCAGAAGAAATTAGTCAGACATCAGACCATTGACGCAGTCAGTCAGACCATTGTGAACGCAACAAAGATTATTCGATATACAATCTTTATTATATTAACATTACATCACTTTGTCTCCTGCCTGGTGTTTTCCCTTTATCTCTGAGGTATCTTGAAGTATTAACTTACAACAGAATTTATATCTGAGTACAGATTTTGTATTTAGCTGATGGAGAGACATAATTGGACTCTACTTGGATCTATAAGATCAGGACATGTAGTCCTGTAGATCACATCACATATTACATCGGAAAGGCATTTATTTTCAGTAAAAATTAAGAAATTTTTTGAAATAAAGTGACTAACAACTATTTATTAGAAATAAGGAGGTAAATAATAATAAAGTATTTATAAGGCAGGGTTATGCATCCCAAATTAAAGAATTTTCATTTTGACTGGAAATAAGAAAAAATAACAAGACAAGCATTTTTGCAATGTACAAGGTAGAATATACAATTTGTACAGTATAATGGTAAGATAAGAGGCTGTAGTAAAGATTTGCACGTGTCCGAGAGACACGAAATAAAGAGATGTAAATAAGTTACATATGATATATTTATGTTACATTGTGTTTACTAATAAACAACATTGCAAAAAAAATAATCTTGCAAACTTCCAAACCCTGATGATTTGGGCTCAGCCACTGATATCCTAGAAACACCTGTTCAACACCGCATGACAATGCAAAATCCTTAAAAATCTCAAGTTTGAAGATGTTTCATTATTATGGATTTATAAAAACTTCTAACAGGTTCCAGTAAGTTAATAAACAACAAGCAACACTTCATTGCAATGCATTTAAGCATGACATGTTCAATGCACATTACAGTTTTGCCACTTGCTGGTGTCACCATCACAATCGAAAACAAATCTGCATAGACAAATGTCACCAAAAGTGAACAATGTACTTGAACAAATGTGATAGAGCCTAACACTTCATATTTCAATTCTTACCTGTCGGTCTGTTACGTTTTCTTTCCATTGTGACTGAGAACGTCTCTCTCACGGTAGCAATACAGTTCTGCACTTACAATCCTTTGCTTCTAAGGCCAACCCAGTTGAGCCCATATCAAATAGGTGACTCGTGAAAGAGGACAGCGGCTTCCCACAAGTAACATGTGAACAGCTGGAGTCTATATCAAAACATCTCACATGTACAATCTTATTCTCATAACATGCTGTTTGTACGAGGTTATTTTGACTTATGTGTTAAGAAGAAAGGTTCTTTAGCTAAAACGCAATGAGTGCCCTTAAGTAAACATCGGGAGCATTGGGTCCAATAATAGTACAGAAATGTGTGACATGCCGCCATAACAGGTGATAAACACGAGCCAGTCAGGCGATCACAAAGTGTGCTGAGAATGAACATATGGCTGTACTTCATGTCCATAACTCTCCCCTATTTGACATTGGAGCCTTTCGTGTGGTGAACAACGTCCCCTAGTGATTTTTAAAGGAATTAGGGCAACATGACTGTAATATCACAGAGACCAGCCGAGCCAGCATACTCCTAAAGTTTTTCCAATACTATTATCTTATTGGCCATTTTTGTTTATTCCCACAGTCACCCTTAGCTGGCTAAATGATTTATTCAAGTATAAACGTGATTGGTCTGGTTTACTATGTGCAAGTTGAAACTGAAAAGAGTAAAGTACCAAACAGTGCTTGTATTAACCTAGAAAATGTGAAAAAGAAAAACCCAGTAACTTAGTTTTGGTAAACCATTCTCTGCAAGCATGTGAAGGTCATTGACATTTGCCTCCCCCTGTGATGTCAGAGAGGGGAAAATACCGCCCCTTAATCTGCAATACACTTAATTGACACTGCCATTTAGTACAAAGTTGCAATTTTAACATGCAATAATAAATGATCTATATGATATTTTGAGCTAAAATTTTACATACATAGTCTTGAAACACCAAAGATTTATTTACATCTTTAAAAAAGTCTTGTAGAATGTCCCCTTTAATAAATTTGTTTAATGCACTTTATATATATACACTCACCTAAAGGATTATTAGGAACACCATACTAATACTGTGTTTGACCCCCTTTCGCCTTCAGAACTTCCTTAATTTTATGTGGCGTTGATTCAACAAGGTGCTGAAACCATTCTTTAGAAATGTTGGCCCATATTGATAGGATACTGTAGCTTTTGCAGTTGATGGAGATTTGTGGGATGCACATCCAGGGCACGAAGCTCCCGTTCCACCACATCCCAAAGATGCTCTATTGGTTTGATATCTGGTGACTGTGGGGGCCATTTTAGTACAGTGAACTCATTGTCATGTTCAAGAAACCAATTTGAAATGATTCAAGTTTTGTGACATGGTGCATTATCCTGCTGGAAGTAGCCATCAGAGGATGGGTACATGGTGGTCATAAAGGGATGAACATGGTCAGAAACAATGCTCAGGTAGGCCGTGGCATTTAAACGATGCCCAATTGGCACTAAGGGGCCTAAAGTGTGCCAAGAAAACATCCCCCACACCATTCCACCACCACCACCAGCCTGCACAGTGGTAACAAGGCATGGTGGATCCATGTTCTCAATCTCTTTATGCCAAATTCTGACTCTACCATCTGAATGTCTCACCAGAATTCGAGACTCATCAGACCAGGCAACATTTTTCCAGTCTTCAACTGGCCAATTTTGGTGAGCTTGTGCAAATTGTAGCCTCTTTTTACTATTTGTAGTAGAGATGAGTAGTACCCAGTGGGGTCTTCTGCTGTTGTAGCCCTTCCGCCTCAAGGTTGTGCATGTTGTGGCTTCACAAATGCTTTGCTGCATACCTCGGTTGTAATGAGTGGTTATTTCAGTCAAAGTTGCTCTTCTATCAGCTTAAATCAGTCGGTCCATTCTCCTCAGACCTTTGGCATCAACAAGGCATTTTCGTCTACAGGACTGCCACATACAGGATGTTTTTCCCTTTTCACACCATTCTTTGTAAACCCTAGAAATGGTTGTGTGTGAAAATCCCAGTAACTGAGCAGATTGTGAAATACTCAGATCGGCCCGTCTGGCACCAACAACCATGCCACGCTCAAAATTGCTTAAATCACCTTTCTTTTCCATTCTGATAATCAGTTTGGAGTTCAGGAGATTGTCTTGACCAGGACCACACCCCTAAATGCATTGAAGCAACTGCCATGTGATTGGTTGATTAGATAATTGCATTAATGAGAAATTGAACAGGTGTTCCCAATAATCCTTTAGGTGAGTGTAGTTTATTGATCAACGAAATCTATTAATGTATTAATTTTGAAAAAAAAAACGTGTTAAAGGTGTATAAAACTTTTGCACCGTACTGTACATGTCATTCTAGCCCACTGAAGTGCCTTGAAATGTGCAGCTTTGTTTAATGCGTAGACGTGATTTCTACAAAAATAGGAAGTTAGGGTGGAACTAGCCAATAGCGTTAGTTTACCTCACAGCATTGAATCTGATGAAAAACTGATGTGTTGAATGATGTCATAAAAATTGTTGATTCGAAATGGCAGAAGTAAGAGACTGTAAGTTTTGAATGCTTATATCATATGTCTTGGATTTTGATTTCATGTGGACATTTGGCCAGTCATAAAGTACAAAACATAAACACCAATAGATCTTAAAGGATGCTAACCTTAAACTGCAAGATGAACCCAGGGCAGGTGGCGGCGGTGCTTCTGATAAGGATGTGGCCATTTCCTTGGATGGCTCTGTGCCTTGGGGCTGAGGTCTTGCTGCATGGCATGAAAGTACAGGCTCCTCATCAGATGAGTAATCCTCAGAAGCTCCCAGAATAAACTTTAGCCTCTCTTTAGCTTGAATGCCAGCACCGAACCTGGGCCTAAGAGACTCGGTGCTTGTCGTGGTAACAGGTTTGGAAGCATCTTTGGACTGATTGATGACATCACTGGTGGTGGATGTGGGCATCTGCTCACTTCCTGTTGGGGTGCTTGATGCTTCCTGGTCCACTGGAGTCGGTTCCTCTAAAGAGTCGGCATTGGCTGTTTGTGATGGCATCTGGCTCTTCTTGTAGTTTTGGATGATACATTCAAAAAGGCTTTATGGTTTACACTAGACAGTTATTTTGATCAATATAGCACAGGTATTTCAGTAATGTTTGACGACAGGGATCCTTTATATGCACCTGCAAACAAACAAAGAAAATCCACTGTAAATTAAACTTTGCATTGATTGTTTTCCGTTATTAGCAATTTGAAAATATGTCCAATGGAAACACATTTCTGTATATCGCAAAAACATTTTTAATCTTGCATGCATGTGGTGTTTTTCTAGGCCAGGGGTGCCCAAACTCGTCGGAGCTAAACTTTGCAGGACACTGGCCCTCGAGGACCAAGTTTGGGCACCCCTGTTTTAGGCAATAATGAATTACATTGCAAAACTGGAATGCAAACTGTTTTTCTGCATCCCATAATTATTGTTTAATGATGCAAAATCGACATGTACTATAGCCTCCAAGAAACACCTCATACATGCCCGCTCCCAAGAATAAGGGGCTTTTCTTGCCATTTATTTATACTTGGACAACATGCCTATGTATCCTTCAATAAAAAAATAATTGGTAAACTTGAAAAATTAAGTTTTAGTCACATAAGTAAGGAATAATTGACGACAGGCTATTGAATTATAAGAAAATAATGCACACCCAAGGTGGTTATGCGGCACGACGCAAAGCAGAGTGCCATTACACCGCGGGTGTGCATTATTTTCAAATAATTCAAAGGACCGGAGTCAAATATTCCGCTTATACCACGATTACCTCAAATATTGCTATTTTTAAGACATTTGAAAAGTTAGGTGCGCGGCTATTGAAAAATAATGCATACCCATGGAACATTTCTCAACCAATCAGAATACAGCATTCAACAGACCCGTGGTATAACATTGGTTAATGGAAAAATATGTCATTTTATCGACATTTAGAAAATATCAAATGTTTTGCACAAATCTGTCATATAAACCAGGCTATAGAAACCATGTCACAAGAATTTTAAGAGTGCCCAACACTAGGTGGCATCTTTGTGCATGCATTATAATACATTATATGAACTCCTACTGAGGTATTGAGTCATTAAAATAAACAGTGTAGCATTTACAAATAAAACACATATAAAATAAAAAATAGCTTTACAAAGTGTTACAAAAACATGTGTTTGTAATTGTCACGTAGTTAATCTTATCTACATACATGATAATAGAGTTAACATGTTTACACATAAAGCTCTATTTGCCCAAGGAAATCAAACAGTGCACCACTTCATACCAAACTTGCTGAACTACAAAACGCAGACGCCACAAGGCAGGATAACAAACTTTTCATTCCATGATCCGCTTAGACCGGTATAATCTATCTCAGGACCCAACAACATATTTTTAAATAGAAAAACACATAAATTATCTTTAATAAAAGTTTTTTTTTAGTTTAATATATGTTTGAATACCAAAATACCATATGATAATATATCAAACCCCTGCCATAAGAAGTATAATTTGTAAACAGAATCACGTGTAAGATCTAAAGTATATTCATTTACACATTCATTTAGTCTTAAAGAGAACATTTAAAAAATGCTTAAAGCATGCAAGTACAAATGATTTAAAGCAAACCTTGGAAAAGACAGCCAGGCAGTCTCCAGAATCACTCTGAAATGTGTACGCATTAGTACCCAATGTTCTCCTTTTAACAACTTCCCAAAAGACAACCGGTTAATAAGTGTGTGTGTGAGAGGGGGATCTAGGGGAAAGTTCAGGCATGATGGGTAAAAAATAGGGGGGAGGGGGTAGTCCTCACAAACATCCGATCAATATAACAACAACAACATTAAAGGTCAGAAAACGTGTGGTGTAACTGGATAGAAACACCAGACTTAAGTATGACATAACACACAGGTCATTCTGGGAAAATGAATGGAAGGCAGCCTGTTGTCTATGTTGCTTTAAGATTGAGAAAGTCATAAAAACGAATAAATATAGTAATGTAGTAGTGAATTGATTACAATTCATAAAATCATACTTTTAATATACAAATCATTGCTTAATTATGGTTACCGTAGCAAACCCATGGCTATTTTGTGGTAACTATGTTTATTTGTAGTAAAATCATGGTTTATTTCTGAAAGGGAATGAAGCTGTCAAACTATTCTGGTAACCAATTTCTCATTCATTTGACATAGGTTGTGAGGAATTTTTTATATTACCACGTCCAGGTCTATATTATCAAGGTCATGGTGTCGTTGTAACTTTTCTTATAAATATTACTCAAATACAAGAAATTCAAGAAACCTATTTTGAAATAACGTACACCTTGATTATAGTAGGATTTATAATTTGCTGCAAGACATAAATAAGTAGGTATCTGCGCGTGTATGCTATTTAAATATCGCGAGAGGCATTCAAATGCAAAGCTTTAGATTAATTCTCGCGATACTTTCATGTCATTAAGCAATCGATATGCGCAACGCCGCATGATGAAATTGACCTCAACTACAAACATGTGGTTGAAACTGAGAGAATCTGTGCGACTGATTGAAACATCATGTTCACGTTTATACAATAATTAAACAGCTTAAACGTCAAACAAGTCTTTACAAGTTGTCACACTGTCACTATAAAGAAATAAAAATAAACACCGTTACTTGTCAACATATCACGTGCCTGAGGTTGTCGATCGCTTAATAAACTACATTTTCATCTTTGTGACTCGTATACCATATTAACACAGATTTACACAAAATACCCGCATTGCTTCCTTTACTGTATTTGCGTGTTTTACCTTGTTAATCCGTCTGGGATTGCCAAGTGTGTCCACATGTATGACGAAATGTTACTGACTCGTATAATAACAGTGTTACGAAACGCTTTGATCTCGCCGCCGCGCGTCACGTGATTCATGTAACGTTCTGCAGTTCCAAACCAAGCAGGGCTGTCAATCTTTTTGCATAGGTTTTCAGCTATTTTAGGTAAATATTAGCTTGTAATGTGTATTGATCACTATAGTTACTATGTTTATAACGTTTTTTAACTAGGGAGTGATGGAAAGTACAGTAAATCAGTTAATACAGATAAACAGTTAATGGTGACCCAAAGATAACTGTGGTTATCTATACCAACTACAGCAACACAGTTTATCTTTTATTTTTGTAGCAAAAATATGGCTATATAAATGGCTATCAATCTGCTAAAACCATAATTCCTACACTTTTACTATATTATAATCACAAAAAAGATCGCCAACACGGTTATTTGTAACAGTGAAGCATAACAGAAACACACTAAATTCATATTTAATTGTATTTATAGTACACATTAAATGTTAATATAATTATACATGATTTTCGAGGATACATCACTCGTATTACTTACCAAACACAGCATTGTGAAGCAGTGTGACTTCCTTATAAGGCATTTAGCTTGTCGCTGTTGCCCCCTAGTGTTACTCGTAATATATAAAAAAGATAAGTATAAAGTAGATGGCCACCAGTGATAAAATATTAAACCATTAAATCTATATTATTCACACATTATACACAACTCATTAAAATATAAAAAATTTACTAGTTATTATTAACGATAATCATTACCTACAGCAGAGTTCATAAAATATGTTGACTATATTCATAAAATGTCTGAAAAGGTAAAGAGAAACGGTAATTTCATCGATTTACCAGCAGGTGCCATTGAAATGAATGGGCTTCAGTGCTGCGTTTGGAACTAGGCGTCACTACATGACACGCTGTTACTTCCGCATTCCATTCTTACAATGGACGTCTATGTGAGTGTCGTAACTCTCTTATTATATGACTCTGGTCTGAACATCAGAGACACTAAAGAGGGCGTGGCTTTATAAACTAAACTAAATATTTAGAGCTGCATACACCAAGGTCATAAGCACACGTTTAAAAAAAGCAACATAGATTATAGTGATTTCTATTGTACATAACATTAAAACCATTAAAAATATATTTTATATAGTGTGTTTTGTGCCTTATTCCAGTAGGATGTAATGGTGTTCTATTGGTTAACCACAGAGACCTTTAAAGTTACTATTACACCTACACATACAATTCCCATTATAACTTTTAAACCATTTTACATTTTATGATATGTTTTGTTTTGTGATAAGTGTGCAACTGCAAAACATTGTTTAAACCCTGATGCATTTAAAGGGACACTCCTCTTTTTTGAAAATATGCTCATTTTCCAGCTCCCCCAGAGTTAAACATTTGATTTTTACCATTTTTTAATCCAGCAGGTGTAGTGATATTACGCACTGCCCAAAAATAGTCCCCTTGGTTACTTGAATAGCAGGGGACTATTTTTAGGCGCTGCATAATCAAAGTCCTTGATTATTACGCCAGAATGAGAGTATAGATCCTAGGCATATCAGCCTAGAAAATCGCAACTTTTAATTTTCCGTTGGCCTTAGTACACGATGTAACTACAGAAGAGTCGAGTTTTAAATAGGAAAAATATCGAAACTCTTTGATTATTTTAGCGCAATGCTAATGGTCTAATCAGAGTCAATGGATTATGCTAAGCTATGCTAAAAGTGGTACCGCCAAACCAGCTGAATGGATTCCAAACGGTAAAAATCAAATGTTTAACTCTAGGGGAGCTGGAAAATGAGCCTATTCTCAAAAAAGTGGAGTGTCGCTTTAACAATTTTACGTTGTTAAAGGGATACTTCACCGATTTAGCATTCAGCTTTGTATCTGTAGAAACCCGGCAGTATTACTGAATGACCATGTTTCCCTCCATCATTTCCCCCTGAGAGGAGAGATATCTGCATTTTGGTTCTGCAAAAAAGTCCTCCGATGATGCAAAAATCGTCATATTACATCATCGGAGGACTTTTTTGCAGAACCAAAATGCAGATATCTCTCCTCTCAGGGGGAAATGAGGGAGGGAAACATGGCCACTCAGTAATACTGCCGGGTTTCTACAGATACAAAGCTGAATGCTAAATCGGTGAAGTATCCCTTTAATAGTTAAATCTATAACTGCCTCAAAACACAAATTGTTCGTTTGTCAATTCTCAATTAACATTGATATACTTTTATAGCACTCGAAATGAAAAAAAGAAGGACAGGAGACATTTAATCTGTGATCACATAAGCACTCTGTTATTGATATACATACATAGTGATAATGGTATAGAAGCACAGCGTGGTCACACTGAGGGGACGGGAGTGCTACAGCTGTCATATTTACAATACAGGCAAGAAAAAATCTGGATGACCAAAACCGTTAGAGAGAGAAAAAGAGAGAAAGAGAGATAAATACACAAACATTCATCAATCATCTCATTGGTGTTCATCCTCTACCAACTGAATGGAAAAGTGCGCACAGATTAAACCACATCTGAGGCCAGTTTCTTAAAACATTTCGTAAAGACCAGTTTCACCCACATAAGAAATGAACTGGGATGCCACTACCTACTGGTGAGGAAATACAAGAGTAGAAACACTCCTACAAGCAAACACATTGGTTCAAAAAAGGCACTAGACAGATTTTTTCTCTTGCAATTTCTCTCTCTCTCTCTGATATTTATGGGTTGAGTTTCAGTAACAAGCAATGCATATTTGGAAGACCAACATACAACTGTTGAGTGAGAATGAATGATCAAAAGCAGCACTATAATCTAAACTGCGCAGCTTTATGCGTGAGAGCATTTTCTTCTACTCAATACATCCCATAACAATATATTGTACATACGATCTGAATAGTTTCTTGTATTGACTTTTAACAATAACAATGTGTTATAGGTTGTTATTAACAAATAGTTAATAATGTCGTTTATTTTTCTTAATAATATGAGATTGGATCATATTTACAAATATAAATACACAAAATAATGGCAAACGCATTTCATAAATAAACACAATAAAAATCATAATAAACCTGTTTTAACAAAAACAAACCTTAACATTGTCATCTAGAGATGTCTTAACAATGCAATTTGATAAAATCAAATCAAAATACGATTTTATGCATTACTTCAAGCAAAAAATATATCGAGGGCCATACTAAGTGCCCAAGTTATAAAAAAACAACAAATGTGACTACTTAAAGGTGCAGTGTGTACATATTAGAGGCATCTAGTGGTGAGGTTGCGAATTGCAACCAACGGCTCTGTCCACTGCTCACCTCTCGCTTTTGAAACACATAGAAAACCAAGGGTAGCCGCCACCTGACAAACATGTCATCGTCGGAGACAACTTAGTAACAAAAAGTTTGTCCATTAAGGGCTTTTGTAGAAACATGACGGCAACTTCCATGTAAGGGGACCCTCGTGTATGTAGATAAAAACGTCTCATTCTAAGGTAATAAACACATAATGGTTCATTATAATGATAATAATATATATAATAATATAGTTTTGTATATTATTTTGCATTTCGGTCAAAAGATCCTTCTAAAAATTACACACTGCACCTTTAACTCCTGAAATAACCGTCATAATACACATTCCGATCCATAAGGCCTCATCTTGAGTTAAATTTATCCCATTAAATAATCATAAATGCCGGGTACCGCCACATAACATGTGCCTTTCATTGGTACAGTTTCTTTCTAAATATCTCTCTTTGTCCAAAAGCAGAGGGATGTTTTATTTAAATTGGCTTTTAGTTATTTGTGTATAACAATAAAACATTTAAGCGATTAAAGCTTATACTGTTAGCTCAAAGCAAACTCTGTATGGATGGATAAATAAATGAATAAATAAATTATCCTTTTAAAGTGTTTAGAGGGAAACACCAAACCCCATTAAATTATGTTCTTGCCATCTTTTCAGCCACTTACTATACATACATCCATGTACAGATAAATTATACATTATTAATTATTATCATCAACTCCACGGTTGCATAAACCAAAACAATTGTCTAAAGTAGACCAACAGCGGAAACATCGTCCTTTCGATCTCTTGCAGGCTGTGCAAAAGTTGTTATTGGGATACAAGACAGTTAAGGTATAGACAAAGCTTATTTTACTCTGAACTCTTTAGAAATGGAAATCATTGTTGTGCACATCATTGCATGCATTACAACCTTGCTATTAATTGTCCCTTATAATAAGCGAGAAAACCATGAAAAGAAGGAACGGACCAGTTACCTGTCAAAGCAGCTTACATCGGTCATGAATTTGACAAGCTAATATGTTGTCGTCGAAAGGCTGAGTCTGTTAATATTACATGTTAATGCACTTAGAAGGCTGGTAGACTTCAAAATAGATGGCGAGCTTACTGACTTTCCCTTATTCAGTCATTTCCCTTTCTTATTCAGATACATTTTATAGTTATAGAGGTTGGTTGACTCGTGTAATGAGTATCTGGTTACGCACAGCCTCTTACAGGCACATGCACAACACTAGGGTCGCAGAACACATACGTTGGTTAACATCTAGATTACATAAAATAATACAGTATTTTACAGTAAATCCAAGGCATATGTGCCAATAGTGTCTAGTGTATCTAACATCTTCATTTGGTTTCTTAGTACTTTTTAAAAGGCTATAGACATGATTTAAAAGCTAAGTTGCAAACCTGATGGCTCATGGCAAACAGTTTGACTACTACCGTAAGTAACGACACTGCTAAATATCACTGCTTTATGGAAACAAAGAAGGCCCTTTCACAAACTGTGATATCTGTGTGTGTCAGTGTGCATCGATGTCCAAATACACATGCACAAAATGAATCTCTCAAGACTGTCAGTTCAGAGTCCCAACTCCATTCTTTTTAGCAGAGCCCACACTTTTGAGTTTCAATGCTGAGTCTCCTGATTGTCCTCAATCAGGGTGATGTATATAATGGGAACAAGGCCCTCGCTGTCCCCCAGAGCGCACAGCAGCCAATCAGAATCGGCCCTGCTGAGCACCCGCAACACGTCACCTTTATGGAAACTGAGTTGACCCGGCTCTGTGGCAATATGATGGCACAATGCCTTCACTTCACTAGAGAAAGAAAATGGGAAAAAAAAACATTCATTAGGTAAAGCAGTAATCTTGCTATGTTTCTATTTAGTGTAATGTGTTCAGCTGATGTGAGGGTTATTACCGTGGGGCTTGTCTTTGTGTTTGGGAATTTAGTGTTTGTGCTTGTTCAGTCGGACCAACTTGGGATTCTTGACTTTGAAAGGTGAGAGATTGTTGCTCCACTTTTCTTCCCACTCCAACAGTATAAGCCACCAGATCCAACACAGAACGGTCGAGGCTCAACCATCCAGACGGCAACCTGAGATAAAACAGGTTCAGTTAGAGTTCTGTAACCTTAATTTAATTTATTTAATTGAATAATTTTTGATCTTTCTTAAATCTATTTATCTATCTATATACTCAGAAGTGCTTTTTAAAAAATGTATGTTAATTGAAAGCCTTGTATCATTGCAACTGGAGATGCACCATTATTACATTTTTCAACCTATAGCCGATTATTCAGACTGATATCTGCTGATTTGGTTATTTTATTAACTTGCATTAACTAAATTCTGAAGATTTAACTTTCTAAAATGTAATTCATTCATATAATGACCATTAATATTGAACATTAAACTAGTAAAGTTTACATTTTCTATACACAGAGCTTAAATTCATCGCATGTTCTTGTTCTCTTTTGATTGACAGGACATATCGTCAATGACTAGCAGCTGTCTTTAAAGGACAAGTTTGGTATTTTACACTTAAAGTCCTGTTTTCAGATTGTTTATGATGAAATAGAACGATTTTGACTCAAACAAAAATGGAGTTGGACAAAAACTACGATAAAACCTGTTGGAAAGCATCTTTTGCAGCGATTTTTGTGTGAGCATATCAGTGAACACCCCTGACCACTTGGTTAGTTTCACATTTTTGTAAACGAAAGTTTAATGCATTTTAGGAAGAATTGTTCCAGTGCACCTATACAACCATTGTAGAGGTGGGAAGTGATAGAACAAACACGCAGAAATTCTCGGGCTAGCATATCCAAATTTCAGTCAAAACCGTTCTATTTCATCATAAACAATCTGAAAACAGGACTTTAAGTGTAAAATACCAAACTTGTCCTTTAAAAGTCACATTCTTATCTTTTATCGACCTATACAGATTATTGGCCCATATATATCTGTGCATCTCTAATTGTAACCCAAATTTTCCTATGTAAAACACCAAAGTCCCTTTAGGGAAGTCGTGCCATTCAGCTGCCATGTTTGCAATGCAGCTATTTCAGTCATGCAAGACTAAAATTCTTTCTACTTGACTATCTCTATAACTAAAAAACATATTTCTCACCAACAATTAAACCTTAAATCAACTTTACCATAACTTTCGTTTCTTAGGGGCTTTTTACACCTGGTCACTTCATGCGTTTTCTCTGATCGGATAAAAAAACGATTGTAAAAAAACAGGTGTAAATGCCCTCCGAAACGTTTTTGGAGACGGATTTAAATCCGATCGCTCAAACCACTTCAGGAGGTGGTCTGGGACACATTTCAGACGAAACTGGACAAGTGTAAATACATCTGGTTGATGAAACCACATATGTCAGCATATAACTCCTCCCAAATGTAAACACGTCACCAGGAAGTTAGCCAGCAAAGAGGCAAACAAACAAAAATGACACACAGTTTTTTAGGACCAATAAAAGAGTCCAATGACAAACTCAAATGAAATTATAAACAAAGAAATAAAACTAAAAAAAAAAGAGTTTTGTGAATGCTTTTCCCCGTCACGGACCTGTATGTTAAATCACCGTGCCAGCACTCTTCGCTGCTCTGTACAGCGTGCCTCAGCTCATGCCGATCAAGGAGACGCGCACCCCCTGCCCAACATACAGTACAACATGCAATAAGTGCTAGGGATGTCCCGATACCACTTTTTTCATTTCCGATACCAGAATTCAGAATATCAGCCAATACCCATACTATTGTAAATAAATGTGTATAGTGCTTTCTGCTACATCTAGTATCATTTTGAATGTAAAAATCAATCATTTAAAATGATTTACAAGTTACAGAAAACATTAGTAGTAATTATTAATTATGGCAGTGTTTAGGAGAACATATAATAGGTACGTTTGATCAATTAAGTATGCTAAATATTTTTTCCTTAATTGCGTAAAACTGTCACAGTAAAAAAGCTTTAGTGTGCAGATTGTTATTTTGGGAATTATGCGCTTGGCCGGACTTTTTATGCACATTCTGGGCGCAGAATTTATGCCCTTGAATCATCCTCTCATCTGAATCCTCGCTCCGCACTGTTAAAACACAAAGAGAAGAGATGCGCCAGGAAAGGTGCTCAGCACATAGTGAATTGCATCCAGCTTACTGAGACTTTATAAAATCAGATCTTTAAAATAACCTACAGTTATCTTGTGTGTGCGTGTGTGAATGACGCATTCATCCGTCCGCTTCACCAGGGCATTAACCCAGTTGCGAGTAAGAATGTGTATTTGTTCCTTCACATAAAGCTACTGAGTGTATTAAAAGACTTTAAAGGCGGAGTCCACGATGTTTGAAAGCCAATGTTGATATTTACAATCACCTAAACAAACACACCCCTACCCCAATAGAATCTGGACCTTCTGTTGATAGACCCGCCCCACACATACACAACCCAGGCAACGATGACGGTAAGTAGACAGGCTCCTTACTGCTGATTGGCTATAAGTGTGTTTTGGTAGTCGGCCCGTCTCCTTTTCCAAAGCGTTTTTCAAACATCGTGGACTCCGCCTTTAAATATTGTGCATAAAACAATTTTGGTGCTTTAATTATACTTTGTCCTTTTAATAGCTTGTCAGTAACAACCACGGCTAACGCACAGTATCGGAATTGGATCGGTCATGTTGTCGGTCCTCAATCCGATCCAGGCAAAAAGCCCAGATCAGCCCCGATACTGATCCAGAATATCGGATCGGGACATCCCTAGTAAGTGCTGCCTTTTGTTGCATAAAAGTCGTTGTATGTTTTTTAAGTCAGAGTAATGAATAGTGTATTTGCATTTTGCGTGGGAGTAGAAGATCAGATTCATTTCCGTCTTGCCAAGACGCATTTATTTGGCCTAATGTAAATGGAACGGTTTTAACAAATCAGATAGCTATCCGATCAGCAAAAACACATAAAGTGACCAGGTGTAAAAAGGCCCTTAGGCTTAAACGACACTAAAAACATCTTTTCATGGTCACTTTAGCTACAGCCTTTTGGCAAGAACCTCCACCACTACTTCTGTACATAGCCCCTTCCCAGAAAATCAGTCTTTATCGATTGATGATTGATGATTGATTCATTTTACGCACATTGCCAGAGTGGTTATACCCACAAAGTGCCGCAGGGATGATGTATTTTGATAAGCCAACCCAGAAGTTAATGGGACACTGGTTCCTCGCAAAAAAGCTCATTTATCACAAAAAATAAGCTCTGTTTTTAACAAAAGTTAAATACACTTGATAACTAGGGATGCAGCGAAATGAAAATTCTTGGCCGAAACCGAAAACCGAAAAAAGGAAACCAAGGCCGAAAAACCGAAACACCAAAATAAATTATTATGCCAATTATTAGTACAAATGCTTTTATGGCTATCACTGTTTACTTTCACTAACTTTACTAGGGGTGTGTGACGGATAAAAAAAACTTACAGTTCGGATCACATTACAGTTTTTGAGGCACAGATCAGATTATTTTTCAGATCAGCAAAAAGCAGGTGGGAAAAATCTAATAAACAAAGAAATTGCAAACATTTATAAAAAAGAACAAAGTTGTACATTAATAAGGTCTGAAATTAGCATTAGGTACAGAAATCAAATTAAATGAATCATTACACAATAAATTAAATATATTATTATTTTTAGAGCTATTTGTCATGGGTTGTTTGATCAACATTAATGACACAGACTTAAGTAGGTTAATCTGACTGTAATCTATACATACACTTAAGACATAAACCAATTTTTTTATTAGAAAAAGAATACTGTGTAAATAATTTTGTTTATATGTGCCCTGTCAATAACAGCGAGATTTTATGTTTGCTTGTTTTTTTTTAAACGCGTTTCTCTCGTATGTGCACTACCGAGGGCACTTAAACGCGTACACATACAGAGACCGAGGGTGAATCTCAAACAGCGCAACAGTCGCTCCACATAAAAACGTTACGTTGTTTTTCATTGCTTTATTCGCCAAATGTATGTTAATGGATTACAGTATGAGACACATTAGCGCGACTCTCTCTAAAGTTTACACATCAAGACATGCTTAATCTTTGCAGACGTGTGCAAACAGCTAGACCGTGAGTGAAACCTGCTTGAGCACGAAGGGGAGGGGTGGGAGACGACTGATCACCATGAGTGAAACCCAAGCGCTAGCGCACAGATGGGAGGGGCGCGGTTGACATTCATTTTCGGTTTACATTTTCGGCTGGATTTTTTATTTCGGCCCGAAACCGATAATGCCATTTTCAGCCGAAATTTTCGGTAACCGAAATTTCGGTGCACCCCTATTGATTACTATAACATTTGTGAAGACTAACTTGCTGAACAAAAAGTGTCAAACTTTTTTTAAACACAGATCTTATTTTTTGAAATAATCCAAAAGTATATGGGAAATATGAATGGCCTTTTTTGCAAGGGCACCTGTGCCCCGCTAACCCTTGGGATTAGCCTACAAAAATACATCATCCCTGCGCCACTGTATTCTTAGCAACAGTAGTGCCCAATCCTGTTATATCTATAATCTAACAACTCACCGTTGTTTCCTGACTGATTTCTGGTCACTTTTCTCCATCTTGCTTGGATTTCCAGCTCCAAACAGCCGCCCCCAACGCAGCCCCTGTGTTGACCCATCTTCCCCTGTTCCCTGAGTCTGAACCCCTTCGCCTGCATCTTGAGAGTCTGGCAGCTTCTCTTTACTCTTCTTCAGCTCGGTAAGCACCGATTCTGGCGGACTTCCCATCCACGATGGCTTCTTCTTTGTGGCTCTGGTGGGTTCAGACAATGCTGATTGGTTGACGACGCCATTTGTATTGCTACTGCTCTGTTCCAGCCGTTCGTCCGTCCGCTGAACAGCCTCAGCCCCCTCAACTACACCTTCTCTAAGAGGTGGATGACTTTGCCTATGATTCTCAATTCCTCCTTTCTTCCTCTTCTCCCACTTTACAAACTTTGACCCTTCGGTAGAATTGTCAATGTAAACCTGTGAACTCTGCATTAACTGGTACCACCAGCCAGCTTGTCGGATTCTCTGTCTGGCCGCGTCTCCATCTCGTTCTCTCCTTTTCTCCTTCTCGCTGTCTTCTCCGACTCCCTTCATCCTGCCAGCGCTCCCTTCACCTCCTTCGTCATTCTTTCGTAAACACTCTTTGCTGACTCCAGCCTCCTTAGCCAGTGAGTCACGGCTTGATCCATCACACGTCCGCCCATCTCTTTTCATTTTTAATCCAGCACTCTCCATCCTAATCCTGGCATGTTCTTCTCCCAGCATAAATCTTTCTCTTTGGTGCACCATCTCTACTTCCTGTGCGCCAGCTTCCATTCCGCTCTCTCTCATGAGCTGGAAGGTGGAGCGATCTGATTGGTCGAGGCCTTGGCGAGCTGAACACAGCTGTTCTTTGCGTCTTAGATGTTCTTCTCCTTTCTGTAGCTGGTGTGGCTCAAATAGCAGGTCGAGGTCAAAGGGCAACAGCGACAGTGGCTGTAATAGGAGCAGAATCTCTTCGAACATCGGCTGGCACGCCCCTTGAGATAGGGGTAGAAAACCCGATGGTTGGTAGTGTGCTGCTATGATGTCTGAGGAGGTCAACGAGAAACAATCAGGAATGCCAAAAATTAAAATTGCCCTGACAAATGTAATGCATAAAGCCTAAAAAATTAGGAAAAGCTGTAAAATGATTATAATTTTATGGTATGTGTATCCATTTTCAAGAATGTTAAAGGAACAGTATGTAGGATTGTGGCCAAAACTGGTATTGCAATCACAAAACTGGTGGCCAATACACAACATGACAACATAAACATTAGTTGAGGGCTGCAACTCCACTTTTTAAATGTCAATATCCTGGCCAGAACACTTTTGTCAGTGATATAAGTATTTGAAATAAAAATGATTTCTCAAGGGCCATTTTATGATCAATTGGTATAAATTTCTTACATACTGTTCCTTTAAGTAAACATGCATGTGTGTAAAGTCGATTTCTTACCTTCATGCATATAGATGTGATTGAACCAGAATTCCAAAGACCGCAAGCTAAAAAACCATTAAATAAGAAGGCAGTGTTAAAAAAAATGGACACACAAATCTTGAACAATGCTATGCAATAACAGAAATACTTTCATTTATAATAGAGAAATGTGTTTTAAGCTAAAAAAAAATATTTTGCTCAGTATCTCATGGAGAAAGAGACAGAGAGCGAGATAATCATGTAACAGAAATGTATAATTTGTAAGACAATTTCCTGAATAAATATAGCACCTCCCCAAAGGATACTGCATGGGGGCAAAGTGAGTGCTCGGGAAAGCAACTCTCTACGATTCACAGTGGACTTCCCACTGAGAAACATTGGGGTTTCAAAGACACACCTTTAGGGTGTCATACATTTGTATTCTTATTGTCTCAAAGCAAACTGTATATGAAATGCTACATGCACAAAGAATCTAAAATCTGTATCTTATTTGTTTTTCATTGAAATATCTCATTGCAAGTGGTTACAATGGTCTCACCCATATAACAACAGAATACAATGTTAAAGTATATGTGAAACTTCATTCGATGTTAATAGACACCTCCCATTCCAAGCATAAACCAATCACCCACTGTATACAGATTAAGGACAGCCCTTGGTTCTACAACAACCAATCAGTACCAAATTCCTATATGCTTTGTTCTCTGGTTATTTAAGGAGATGTGTAGAAGATTTAGGCGGGACTTTCAATATCCAGAAATGTACCCCCATGAAGCTGTATCTTGGATATAGCATCATGTATTTTCATTTTATTTTGAGAAATCTGTAACCAGATCTCTATCTCCTTACCAGGTATGCAATGGTTTTTGTTTATTTTCGTATTTGAATTGGAATGTAAATTGGCTTCTGAATTATGTTTTACCTACCTGGTTAATAAATTGTTATGTTTGGATTTATTCTGCGGCTACGAAAGTTATTGACATGATTAGTAAATTACGATGTATCCTTGTTTCCGCAACGTCTGAAAATCAGGCTAGTACCGGAACAAAATCCCAGACTAGATGGCATAGTAGTACATCAGCGGAGGATTTTGGAGATCCGACTAGCACTTGGCGCTAGTTTAAGTTAAATTAGATGCATGGAGGCTAATTTCCTGTTTAGAGTAACAAAATGTTGTCTGACCACTCTAAATCAGATGAGCCTCAGCCTCTGGTTATTTCAATATTAATCTATCTAAGTTGCATATTAAATTATGGCACGACTATACAAAGCTATCGTTGGAGAAGACGGTCAGTTTGTTTTATGATAGTGGTCGTGAGCCTCTGGTTAGAAATAAATATTGTAATAATTAAGTTGCACCTCTATGGGGACTAAATAAAGTATGTTCAGAGATGAGCACGCATAAAAGGCGGCCTTCTGAACATATGGTCAAACCTCTAGCAGCGACCAAGCCTGATTCGGTTGTGATCGTGGGCCCGCATGATTATTAAATATTAATAAACGGCCGGTGCGTGAGTCCAAAGCGACATGAGTAGCCGAATGAACGGATGCAATAACAAGTAGGGCTAAACAAGAATAACCAAACATCCACCCAAATTCTGCAACTGTTAAACGTAATCATCAATCCAATTAATATTAACATTATCTTGGAGTCAGATAATAATACAAAATTGCATAAATGCCAAAACGTCACTTGCAAGCGCCGGAAAAGACTGAAGGCGCTATTACCCTTCGTTTGGATTCCGTCGTTGGGCCAAACGGATGGATGGGGCCACATTTTTGCCCCTTACAAATTCAACCCCATGATCAAAGTTCTGTGTGTCTCAATCTAAGTTTAATAGCGGTGGAGTACACAGAGTTTATACAGAAGCTGAGCTGACTATGTCAAGACCCATCAAAGAAGAAATGAAGCCTTTGAAGAATTTTAAAGGCTTCACGAATCCCACTGCAGAGCTGCGAGATGAGAGGTTTTCATGCATGACTGGTTAAAGTGCTGAAGAACGCATACACCAGCTCTGCTGCAAAAGCTAGAAAGCATTTGAAATCATCATAGCTTGGCTCGTCGTGCAAATGCTTTTCCAAAAATCTATTCAACAAATTTATTTACATTTTATTTAAAGGGGTAGTTCACCCAAAAATAAAAATCATGTCATGATTTACTCACCCTCCTGTTGTTACAAACCTGTATAAACGATTCCATATTAGGAAAACTACTACTATGGAAGTCAATGGTGCTCAAAAATGGTTTGGTTACAAACATTGTTCAAAATATCTTCCTTTGTGTTTAACAGAACAAAGAAATTAATACAGGTTTGAAATAACATGATGGTGAGTAAATGATGACAGAATTATACTCTTTGGGTAAACTATCCCTTCAAATCAAATATTGCTTTATATTGCCCAAAATAAAACAGAATTGTGTACAGTAAAGTGCTGTTAACACTTTAACGATAACTATATTAGCATGCACATCACCGGACGATAGCGATAACCATGTTAATTCCATCACGCAAATTTTGATTGAAATAAGAAATATTGCATATTTCCTGTAATAAAACCTTTTGCAATTGTTTACATGTCACTTAATGGATGAATATGCTGTTCTTGTTGCATTTACACAGTGGGTATAACCAGCAGATGTCCTCAACAGATGTCCTTGTATCGTGGAAGAGAACTTAGTTTGCAGCACTTCGACCTCGGGCGCAGCAATATTTAAGGAAGTTTGAGCAAGAGGGGGAGTAGTCAGAGAGATGATGTTACTACACGCCGAGGTCGAAGTGCTGCAAACAAAGTGCTCTTCCGCCATACAAAATAGTTCTCATTTTTATCCGCTTAAAAAATCGCCACTTTTATTTTGTGCCACCATACTTACTCGTGTAAATAGGGAAAACATGGAAGTGTTTGGTGGCTTTTAAATTTATCCCTGTTTGGATCCTAACGAATGAATGGGGCTAGGCTAAATCCTAATTAATTAGTCTAAGTTGAGGTAAGAACACAGTAAAATATTGAAAAGCGGTGGTGTTTTCCTTTAAGTGGCTATCAATGTTGTTTATCAGCTGGAAAAAAATCACTCAGAAAGTGATCCCTATAATATCATTCATTGTATCTTTATCGTTATAGTTGTGGTGTGAACTCCGCTATTCTCTAAATATAAAACGATTTCTAAAACTATATTTTTTTAAATTATCGTTATAATGTGAACATCCCTTTACATTTTGAGTCACTTTACACATGTATGTAAATGTACAGCTTTTTCTCATCTACCAGTCATTACAGTAATAGTAGACTGTCTGCTTTATATCTACCAACACTTTATTGTAATGATAACCCACCAGATATTCTACTGACTATAGATGGTTTCATTGGACGCACGTGCGGTGACGCGATTATGCGTCTGGTCAGAACTTTACTTCCGGTTTCTGTTGGTTTAATGGTCTAGTTGCTAAACTGAACTCTTGAACAAACACCTTGTCGAAAATAACAAATGTTCTAGTTTCCTAGGTAATTTACGTGTTGTTGTTTTTTTGCTTGTTATATAAATAAACTACTTTAAAAGGACTTTGTTGTTATTTATTCTTAGCTGAGTTAACCGGAAGTTACGTGTGTTCCACGAAAGCCGCTTGTTTATGTTGTTACTGCTGAAACCATCTATAAGTAACTTTGCAACCAGGGCTGTCGCGGTAACCGCATTACCGCGCTATTGACAAGCCTAACCACATGGAAAAAAGCAACCGCAACAACCGCGCCTTTCACGTTAAATTCATGAAACTATATGCCGCCTTGTTTTTCACGTCATACAGTACATGTATAATAAAGGCCAAATAGATTGTCAAGAGTTCAGAGAGTAGGCCAAAATAAATTTCAATTAAAAATGTAATACTTCATATTTCGTTAAATCATACAGTGAATGTGTCCAAAAGTAAAACTGAGATGACAGAATAACTGTGGCGTCGTCTGCCTCTAGATACAGTTTTAAAGAAATAAAATTACTTTAATATAACTAATCAACACAAATAACGCCAAAATATAACTGGTTGCTTACCAGCATTAAAACCTCATAAAAAAGACCTTTAATAGGAGCGTCCGCTCCGTGGATGCAGCCAATATATCGCCGCGGTTGCTTTTGTGAACTGACTGCACACTTGACTTTCACCTAGACATTTAGATATGCAAGTTTTTTATCAACAGTATCTGCGTGAAACATTTTAAACATTGATGATTATCTGCCGACTCGACTGTTTCATCACATCCTCTATACACGGAGAGTCTGCTTTATTATTGGCTTTTCCTTCGCTCCGCGTGAGCTAAACGTTTCCGCTTTTTACTTTTTCACTCGCATATATTTCTACATATTTTCGACAAAGGAAGACACAAGATATAATATAAGTTATTATAGATAGCATTTAAGCTTGTTCTGAAATGATGACAATTCTGTGTGACTAAAAATGACCTCTCCAGCTTAATTTAGCCAAAATAATGATACATTAGTTTTCATACTTTATATATACACGTTAATTTATCTACTAATATATTATTAAAAATGCCCTAAATTATTATGCATTGCCTTCTGTATTGCATTCGTTTTGTACATTTACAGGTGCACAAATACTGGCTCATTTTAATTTCTTTAAGACACTGCTGTGTTCTGTATTGACCGATGCTCTGTTAATTTGCGCTTAACAAGCCTAAATGATGTTCTTCAATTTATTTTTGTTTTCTCAAAAATATATTTAGCTGTAGTATAGCTTGTGTTCATCTTTTTTTTCAAAAGGGGAAATACATGTAGCCTACCCTTCTTCTACATTAGTTGACCTCATTGTTCTGGATTTAAAAAATAATTTTATTTTAGTAAATGAAGGTGGTAAAACCGCATACCGCGCTGGTGCGCCACGCAAAATCACCGCAAGGGAAATTCCACCGCGACAGCCCTATTTGCAACTACATGTCAACTTATTCTCCTGCCCAAAACAGTCTACCAATGCTCTTATGAGAGTTAGTTAAAGTAAATAAAATACAGGTATTGTAAACTGTGCTTTATAAGATGGAAAACAAACAGACTTAAAGAATCAGCAATGCTTACTTTAGCAGGCCAAAGATGAAGGCGTTAAACCTCATACTGTGATTGGTCAGCTCTGAATACTGGCAAACCTTAGAAAATAGGCTGTGCAAAACTCGTGTAGAGGGACCTGGAGCAGAGGGGATACATATCTTTTAGCATTTTCCCATGTATATCATCATTTACATCATCCTCATGTTCCTCTCTTACCAAGTTGTGTGGAGGCCTCCACTACACTCCAAGGTTGATTTTTGCGTTGCCCGATAATCAAATCCAGTACATATGCTTTCAGTCCATCCTGCAGTATCTCCCGAATGGCAGGACACAGGTACTTCAAAATCAAGTGACCCACGTTAGGACTGACAGAACTATTGCCCAATTTAGCCTGAATAAACAGAGAAACAAAGGGGGTGAAGATACAAGGTACATTTTATGTGATTTAACTAATCTTAGTAATATTGGGCACACGAAGTATGTTATGAAAATTATACCTTAACACCAGCATCACGGCTGGTGCCAAAATGAGCAACGATCAGATCAACTGCTCTGTTTATGGCCTTGACCAAACCTAGAAGCAAATTACAAAGAGACAAAAATGAAATGAATTATTGACAGTAAAAACATGCATTAATGCAGTGCAGATGCTTTCTTCACTAAATGTCAGTCAGGGAGATAAAGGTAAAGCAAATGGGCTGTTTGATTGACAGATGGCCTCGGTGGGAACGACATCAAAAGACACTGAACACTCTCAAATACTTGCAAGGACAATTTTAGCATTCTCCGCAGATGGGCATATGCATTACAATATTCCCAAAATTCATTTAAGAGCTACAGCCATCACTATTATTGACTATAGATCAAATATAATGTAAGAACAGGCAAAATCTATTTAAGCACCATAAAAGCTTATGTAACTTAAATGTCTTAGTCTAAAAATTATTCTGGTTAATATATGTTAACTACAATTCAGCAAAACCGATTTGAAGCAATATGGCAATCTGGATGATCCATTCCTTTCTAATGGCGCTTTCCATTGTATAGTACTCCGCTGAGCCTCATTTAAGTTGCATATATGCGGACATGCGCGTTGCGAATGTGTCACCACAAACTGCTAGTCTGGAAAAAACTGATGTTCCTGAATCTCAAGATCCAAACCGTCTGGTACTATGTAATAGAAAAGCGCCATAAATCTGCCTCTCTATCTTGTCTTTATCTATACTGCTTTTTAACCGTACAAACATCTGCTTGCTGTGATTTATTCAGCGATATGTTGCATGACAACATTTTACCAAAATAATACCAATTTAAAATGATTACACAGATTTAAAAACAACACACAAACCTCTCTTCTGCACCAGATCTATCGAGATGGATTCATCTGTGTTACCATCTGGAGATAAGCAGAATTCCTCTGGGGGGCGCTCTGTCTGAGAAAAATAATCTGGCAGGAAGTCGCTGTAACACTGGGGCAACTGCCTCAATGCCTGACCTATAAACAAAAACAAGACAAAACTGATTAATATGTAAACATATAACATACACATCAAACAATAACACAGCTCGACCAATAATAATCAATAAAAAGACACTAAAAATTAGTTAATCGAATGCTCTCGGCACATATTTTACCTTAAATTTATAAATACCGGTTTGTTGGCAGAATCCATTAAGAGTCTGATAAAAATGCTCATTTACAAGAAAACATGTCAGACGCACTTACAGGGTTTGTACCTGAGCTCTTCAGTTAACATAAAAACATAAACAACCCGGTGATGTCATATTAAAGGTATCATGTCATTGCAACTATCACATGTTCACTAACTACATTTGTTATTAAAGGAGTAGTCCATTTTCTTAAAAAAATCCAGACAATTCACTCACCACCATGTCATCCAAAATGTTAATGTATTTCTTTGTTCAGTCGAGAAGAAATTATGTTTTTTGACTAAACACTCCAGTATTTTTCTAATTTCAATGGACTTTAATGGACCCAAACAGTTATTATTTTTAATGCATTTTAAAATTGCATTTTCACAGGAATCCAAACGATCCCAAAGAGTAACAAGGGTCCCATCTAGCGAAACGATTGTCATTTTTGGCAAGAAAAAATATGCACTTTTGAACCACAACCTCTCGTATTCCTCCAGTCCTGTGATGCGCCAGTGCGACCTCACTTAATTGCGTAATGACGTGGAAAGGTCACGTGTTACACATATGAAACGCACATTTGCGGAACATTTTAAACAATAACCTGACACAAAGACATTAATTAGTATCCTTCGACATACACGTCGGAACGGTCCTCTTTCTCCACACTTGTAAACACTGGGGCGTAGTTTCACATACATTATCCGTGACCTCTTGACGTGATGACGTATTAGGACTGGAGGAAGATGAGAAGTTGTGGTTTAAAAGTGCATATTTTTTATTTTTCTTGCCAAAATGACAATCGCTCCACTAGACGAGACCCCCATGCCTCACCTGAGACCGCCCAGAGTCCCCTGAAACTGCAACCTGAAACGGCATTAAAGTATTGGGGTCCATTAAAGTCAACCAAAATTGGAATGTTTTCCTCAAAAAACATAATTTCTTCTCGACTGAACAAAGAAAGACATCAACATTTTGGATGACATGGTGGTGAGTAAACTATCTGGATCTATTTTTTTTAAATTGACTAGTCCTTTAACAAACTGAGCCTTTCTTTTTGTTTTCTAGGTGACTTGAATTGGTTTAGCACCATTCAATCTGCTGAAGCTGAGTGGTTGATTGGTCGGCGGGAAATCGAACACATTGCGTCGCATGACACGAGCTCCAGGTCTCTTGGAGCCTTCCAGAGCACACGATAGCGAATGAGAGGGGCCGTCTTTACCACGCTCCACACCCAGAGGATTCTTTCGCCTGTACTCTCTCCATTTTAGTGCCTGCGGGGAGAGGTGGTGAACTATGGGGCGAAGCGGAAGAAAGAGGGAAGGTTGCAAGCAATAGAAGGGAAAAACAGAGAAAGAGGTATCGGTAAAGACATGGATGGGTGGGTGAATGTATGAATAAGAAAAACAAGAGAAAGGAAAAGGATAAGATGAAATTGTGGAGATAACCAATGCAAAACATAAAGGCAGAAAAAGAAACATGACAGATAATAGAGAGAAGTTGTTAGAAACAATTAAAGGAAAGAAAAGCCAAGATCTAAGTATAGAAGCTTTATGTTCGCTAACACTTAAGAGATCAATACAGATCCAGTTTCACAGGTCCAAATAAGTGCATACTGAAAACATCACACTTCTTTCTTATTTATCCACTCATATATGCGAGATTACTTATTTTTGCGTATTAACTATCAGCTTTTCCTTTAAATAAGCCACAAATTACTGATACAATCAACCCGACCCACCATTAGTTTTTTGTTGTGTAACACACGTCGGCAAAACCTTCACTGGCTCTTCCTGTGGCGCTGGCTCCAACTTTCCGAGAGGACTGAGCCCTGAACTTGGAAGTGTTGGTAGAGCAGACAAACCCCCACGGTGAAAACAATGACTTCTAGTTGGCAAAGCTGGCATTAGCGGGCTCTTCTTCATCAAAGGAAGAGGAGGAGGTGTAGGAGGTAAGGGAGCAAGTTTAGGTTGAGTCTCGGGTGGTGTATGCTGTGGCAGGAGACCTGCAGAGATGGGGCAAGAGATGGAGCGAGGTGGTCTTGGACCAGGCGGGGTCGGTGTGCAAGTCGAGCAGGTTCCGGAAGACGTCGGCGCACCCTGGAGGCGAACTGGAGAGTAGCTCCCCAGCGGAGATGGCCGCACTGTTGTCGGGACATCGGAAGAGCCGTGAGGTCGCTCGTGGTCTTCTTCAGCGTCATCTTCACCACCTTCGGGTGCCGCGGCCCCCCGAGCCTGCATATGGCTGATGTATCCGTCCAGAAGTGGAAGGATGGGCTTCGTCTGTGGTTTTCCAAACTGGTGCTGGAAAGTGAAGGGCTGAATGGGTAAGGAGGTCGGTCGCTGATCTTTGCTATAGCGAACGACAGCTGGAAAAGAGTCTGTGGAGCTAGACAGGCCACCTGAAAGAAATGAAAGAGGGAATGAGAACATTTTTCAAGGGGCCATGGCATAAAAATCTGACCTTTTCCATGTTTAAGTGCTATAATTAGGTTCCCAGTGCTTTTATCTTCCTAGAAAATGTGAAAAAGATCAACCCAGTAAATTAGTTTTGGTAAACCATTCTCTGCAAGCACGTGAAAAATTAGGTCATTGTAATTTGGCTTTCCTTATGATTAGTGCTGGGCAAAGATTAATCGCGATTAATCGCATACAAAACAAAAGTGATTATTGGCATAATATATGAGTGTGTGCTGTGTCTAATTATTATGTATAAATATATACACACACATTCATGTATGTATTTAAGAAACATTTACATGTTTATATATATTTATTTATATTTTTATATAATCTATATTAAATATAAATAAAAAAATTATATATAAATAAAACAATTCTGAAATGAATATATGAATGTGTGTTTGGTAAATATACATAATAATTAGACACAGTACACGCACATATATTATGCAAAAAAAATCACTTTTATTTTGTATGCGATTAATCCCGATTAATCTTTGCCCAGCACTACTTATGATGTCATAAGGAGTTCTTATTATAATAATACCGCCCCTTAATCTGCACTATCCAACCAAGGCACAGCCATTTAGTGCAGAGAGAAAGAGAGAGAGAGAAAATAATTCACAGCACAATTGAGTTTCAATTGCAACAAACCAACATCATTGTGATCCGTGTTTGAATTTCATCAGCTTATTTGCATTTTAAAGGACACACCCAAAACGCCACATTTTTGCTCACACCTACAAAGTCTCAATTTTAACATGTTATAAAAATTTATCTTTATGATATTTTGAGCTAAAACTTTGCATGTGTACTCTGGGGATGAATGAAGATATTTTAAGGAATCAGAAGCCCCACTGACTTCCATAGTAGGAATAAAGAATACGGTGGAAGTCAATTTCATTTTTCAAAATGTAATTTTTGGGTGAACTATCCCTTTAAATACACAGAATTATAAAACAGCAGATTTTACAGCACACAGTGTCAGTAGTACCCAGTACAGCATTTAGCATTTAGCCAACAGCAATAGTACAAGCATTAACATGATCTAAAGTGCTTCATAAATCATTATAACTGAAAAGACTTCTCATACTACATCTGAGCATAAACCATAGAGGCAATGACACAGCATAAAGTAATCCAGCACAGTAATCACAAAGAAGTAAAAGCTAACATCTCAGAAAGGATTGTAAAAGAAACAGAAACTCAGACAGTCACACACATAAAAAAACGTCAGGAAATCACCCTTGTCGACCACAGAGCTGCAGTCACTGCGTCAAAAATGACTTTCCAGAAAAAGTGACACAAAAACAAGATACCAACATAAAGAAAAGACGGTTCTTACTGCTCCTCTGTGTCTATGTGTACACAATACACCTCTGCTGTGTGTTTATACGTGCTTTGACCGGTACACAGTGTGTGTGAAACGTCACGCAGCTATTACGCAACCTGTTTGCTTTGCACGCCTGAGAACTCGGGTGACAGAGCTCACAGTACACTGCAGTACACAGTCACGGCCAGCGGGGGCAGCAAAGCACAAAGACGATACACAGACAAACATGGCTTTTAAAGGAAGAACAAGTCTGTGCCCGGTATGACACTGTTGAGGTCAAGACTGACACACCCTGTCTCCTTTACTGGGGTAAATATAAACGTGTAAGAGAGACATACTAACGAAATATTCAACATCATGCCACAGTTTGCAGCTCTTCAGTGAATCATATGCAGATATTACTGACTGTAACTCTCAGAAAAAAAGATATAAAAGCTGTGACCCTTTGAAAAAGTACACCTTTGCACCTAAAGAGTGCATGTTAGTACCTCACAGGTACAAACTGGTACCTCTGGTACGTATTAGAGCTTTGAAAAGGGTGACATCCCAGTGGTGGCAGCTTGATAGCTTTTTTTGGAGAGTGTGGGGAAAGACCCATCAGCTGCTGCCAAAGCAAAGAATACTTAAATATATATATATATTTTTTTATTATATTTTATTTGCTACCCAGCACCTCAATTTAAGGGTGACCATACGTGCCATTCTTCCCGGACGCGTCCTGTCTTGGATTTCGGGTGCGTCTTCCGGAAGTCGTATTTGTACATCGCATACGTCATAGAGTATTTTTGTTATTTCAGAAACGCAACCGTTACATTTTAACTTAAGGTAAGAATGAAACTACGATTGTATGCCTTATTTTTTTTTAACTGAATGGCGTATGCGGTCAACAAATACGACCGGAAGACGCACCGAAATCATGGACAGGACGCTTCCGGGAAAAATTGCACGTATGGTCACCCTACTCAATTTAATACCACCCATGTTGAATGGGGTAATATGAATAGAGTATGTTTTAGTAAAACATGCAAGCTAATCTTTCTCTAATCAATATATTCCTCTTTTTTTTTTACAAAACCTGCAATATCATACAAATAAACAGACAGCGAAAATGTTTTGACAAATTAGCAATTTTGCAATTTGTTAATTGTAATTATCTGTACAGCCTTTTAGAAAATCAAGAGGAAGTTTGACATAATAATAACAACCAAGTTTGTCATAAATTATATCTTAAAAATGCCATGAAATTAAAATGTACAATTCTTATTTTTAAATATTGTAGTGTTTATTGTAAATGATCATTATTTATTCATGTGCCCTCATATTTTTTAATCAAAAATGCTTATCTACTCTCCTCCTCAAAACGACCTTACTTTACTTCCCGTCACGAGGAATGGCACGAGGGCGTGGCTAAGGGAACCGTTTCTGCCAGGAAAAAGATCACAGTGATTTGCAATTAGCAACACGACCCAACTTCCATCAATCCAGTCAGTTCTCTATAAACGAAATTCCGAAGTCACGCACTACATTTTTTGTCTCCTAAATTTTAGAAGCTGTTTCACTCAATATACAGTACGTCATCATAGGGAAAAGGCAGAATTGCTACTTTCGTTTCAGCTTTTTTGAGGAGAGGTGTGTACTATTACTTTCCAAGTGAAAACTGGGTAAAAATATCTTATACTATAATATCATGAAGGGACTTAACACATTTGGAGGGAACTTAATACCATACAAATGGCTGTGTTATTTTTCACCCATGTTGTGCAAATATTGGACAAAACACATGCTGGGTTCCAATGTTGCATTGTTGTTAAAATAACCCAGCAGTTGGGTTAAAACAATCCCTGGGGTCAATGTGTTAGCATGACAGAAGCTAAATGCAGCAGGCATTTTTCCTTCACCCGAGTGACTCTCATGTAAATTATTCGATTTTAATGGTTTACGTTTCTTCCCCGACACAGAAAACCACCACAGGTTTATCAATGCCATCAAAATATTTTTTTTGTTTTTGTTTGTTTGTTGATCACAAAGTACAAAGTAGATGAGGATTCTGTGTGTATTCAAAGCGCCACCATTATTGTTTACAATAAGCGGTATTGATTGCATTCTGCCGAAAAGGAGGACTGGCGTTTGTCACCGTTTGGAAAAAAAAGGGATTAAAGATGACAGAACACGGCGGATATCGGGTTTGTTTTAATTGACCTGATACAATAGTGATTTTGCTGTTAACTATTTTTTTTTAAATGCCGTTTATCGTGTTTTGGAACCAGACTTTTCATTTACCCAACATGGGTCAATAACCCAACTATTTTAGAGTGTAGATATTGAAAATAGTAGCCTTTTTCATTTAGTATTAAACCACCTTACAAACACCCAGCAGTTCCAGAACACCCTATTAATCACCTAGCAACCACAGAGAAAATGCTTGCCAACACAGTAACTTTTAAACAGCTGCTTAGAGTAAAATTAGAGTGAATTCCTTTGGTGGAGCACTGCATTAGCTATGCAAAGGTCATTCAATCCACAGGGAACACACATACAGATAAAAAATGTATGGATTGAATGCCCTGTAAGTCGCTTTGGAAAAAAGATCTGGCAAATGCATAAATGTATAAATGTAAATAGTTTCATTTTTCTTTATTAGATATTATTAACTAAAGCTGTGGCCGGTTGCATAAACATAGCAATGAAGTAGATAAGACTGCATCTTAAGAATGAATATGATTAACTAGTAATTAGTTAGGGGCTGATCACTCTTATTATTTGGATTTAAATTAGACCAATCTACCTTTATATGTAACATACTTAAAACAGTTATGATCAGTCTTGAAGAAAAAAAATTATTACTAACTTAAAAACTTTAAAAGTTTGTTGTAACCAGCCGGTTGCATAAAGCGCAATGTTAATGTGAGTCGTTAATCACTGAAAATAAATTATGTTTGTAAAAATTGGTCTGAAAAGAACGCTAAAGTAGATAAATTCACAAATAAATATAATCACGAAAACCTACATTCATGTTACAAATCAAAGAAGTCCCAAAATCACTTGCCCCGAGTTTGTTTTTATATGTGTATGAGAACAAATGCGCAAGGTCGAACACACAGCCTTGTGAAGTATAGTTTATTTAAAACGTACATACACAGATAGGGCTGCAACTAACGACTATTAGAATAGTCGACTCGTCACCGACTATTGAAACGTTTAGTCGACTAATCAAATAATTATTACATTTTTCTAAAATTATTACATTTTTCTTAATTCTGTGGAAAATGATAGTAAACACAAGAAAGACTTCAATGAATTTTTTTTACATTCAATAAAAACAAGTTTTACATTTTTAATAATTGCAGCTACTATGATTTTACCAAAACGAAGTTATGTATTTCAGCTATTTTAATATATATAAAAATATATGCTGTATTTTTTAAGTTATGAAGGTTTAAATCAAAACAAACCAACTGCTGTTGAATTGATATTAATTTTAAAGCTCAACCAAAAAGCAAGATTTCTGAAATGTATATATACACTCAGTGAGGGCATTCACTTGTTGTGGGGTGCACGTCTGCTTCTTTTGCAGAAAGGGGTCCATGGTGTCTCTCTTCTTCAGACTGCATTCATTTAATTTAAAATCCTTTTGTCAGGCACAGTCAGGCATAACGTTAAATCCTTTATTTATTTTTATTAAAGGAAAAATATGCTTATAAATTGTACAATGTACATCCAAAACAAAACGTATTGGCTTCCATGTTATTTAAATCTTACAGAGGCGAGTCAAACTCTGTTTCATTCAACTGTCCAACGTGCTTTCTCTTTAAATGTTCATGCATCACCGAGGTGCTGCTGTGATATGCAAAGACTGCTTTGCAAACCATGCAGGTAATCTTTTTATTTGCCGTATCCAGGCTAAAATGCTCCCAAAATTCAGATGTTTTGGTAAGCGCAGCTGCTGAGTTGGATGCGCCATTTCAGATTGTAATGAAGAGAGATGCCTCACTCGGCCGGAAAAAAACATGTCTGGCGACAACTTCGACAATGAAATTTATTGTCGACTATTTCTATTATCGATTTTTGTCGACATCGTCGACGAATCGTTGCAGCCCTATACACAGACATTCGATGCATGCGCATTGTACAATGTACACAGGGTTTCAAAAATCCTAGTCTAGTCTAATGACGAAAAATGTGTCATGCAAAAACTGAACTATACTACTAGCTTAAGATTGGAGGTCACTACTTCTTACAACAACAGGCTGCAATAGCAGGATTTATAAAAAGACAAAGAAAATATAGCAACATAGCATACTGTCAATGAATCAACAACAGTTTCCTCACACCTCGCTCTTATTTTAAGTATCCACCAAGCAACTGGCATTTACAGTTCAAGCCAGCTCATTTACAATTCAGTCAGTCCCCAAAAGTAAAAAAAAAACATATGTGACTCTGTCTGTGAAATCCAAGCTAAAGTCTCTTAATCTTCTTATGAGATTATATGCACCATAGTTTGATTTCACATTGATTTCTATCTTTAAGATTGCCTTACTCATTATGTATAATGAATTTTATGTATAAAACAGTAAATCACCAAAACTTACTTTAACTTGGTTTTCAGCTGATTTGTGACCATGTCAAAACAATATGCTGGACAAAACTTCCCCTTACCTTCTGCTTTGGTTCGAGCCTGATTTCCCGCTCCCCCTGGTGACTCTCGTAGTGGTGTGCTCCGTGATCTGTGTGGGGAGGGCATGTCACAGCTCCCCTGGCTGTGGCATCGGGTGAGCGGTGGCAGACTGTGGCACTGGCCCTGTTGAAGGTCTTCCAGGATGGGCGAAAACTCTCCAGAAGAGTGGGAGTGCATGGACGTAGCCTCCAAGCCGCCCTTCTGTGATGGTGAACCTCCGGTTTTTCTCTTATTCCTCGCTATTTCTGCAAAAGAAGTGACACGTGGTGGAGGCGGTGGGCTCGGGGCCGCGCTCTCACTGAGCCGGACAGGACAGCTGAGCATCCGCTCCAGCGATCCTAATCGAGAAGAAGGAGTCTTGTCTAGGTTCCGGTCGTAGCTGCGGGAACGAGGGCGACCACTCCCGGAGGAAGCAACTGAATTGCAGAGCGTTATAGGTGGGGAGATGTTGATGTACACCTGCCCTTCAATTACGTTCTCATGAGTAGAGTCGCCCATCTTCTCCTCATTCTGATAAATAAAAAGAGGAAGGGGAAGAAAAGAGCAAGAAAGTGTAAGAGATTGCTAACAAGCATTGCATCAACATAAAAAAAAACTATAGCAATTACTATACCAGCTCTGAGTCTTCTTCATCATCATCCTCTTTCATTTGTTGGAATAGATAGTATTCAGTTGGTTGAGTCGGACTTCCTTTACTGTGCTCATCTGAGCAGCTTGTCACCGACGAACCCACTGGACTCGGAGAGGACTGAGATGAAATATCACACGTCACAAGCTTATAATAATTTTGGGTTGCTACAACCAAGCGTGCCTGGCTTTGAAAACAAGACGTGAGGTCATTGGCGGAGGTCTCGTCAGAGGAAAGGCCCTCGCTTCCAAGGTGGTTGTGGTACGAGTTACAGTTTGCATCTACTTCCATAGTGGCACCTTGCAGTTGCGAGGGGCACACAGAAGAAGAGTTTGCATGTTCTTGAGTGCCTGAAGGATGCTGAGGAGGTTCTGATGGGGAGGTTTGTAAGTCCAGGTAGAAAGCTCCACGCCCACTGCTACAGTCTTTCCCGCACATACCGACGGGATCAGACACAGACGAGGCACAGGATTGGTCAGCAGAACTGTTGATATTGAGTGACGGCTTCGCTGGGATTACGTTGTTCATCTTGTTATAGATCGTGCTGAAGTTAACAAGCACTCCATCTGAGCTGTTGCAGGAGGAATCACTGCCGTAGCCCTGGTGGCATTCAGAAAATAAGTCAGGGTATGGCTGCGAAAGGCCACAACATGTACAGCGCGGTGCCGTCAGACTGGAACTCACTGAGCTTCCTCTGCCGCCCTGCATTGACTGATCATAATCGTCATCATCTTCTTCACCCCATTCCTGCTCACCACAGTCCATTGAAAGGGTGGAACCGCTGCTACCATGACGTCGCTGGCTGTCTATGTTCAGTCCCTCCAAGTGAGCAGACAAATCAAAAGTCTCACCCATTGTATTGTCACTGCTGTCTGCTGCCCTGCTTCGGCCATTTACAGGACACCACTGTTCCTCAGTTGAGGCATGCAAGAGAAAAGGTTCAGTGGTAAAACCAAGGTCATGTAGGTGGAAAGGAGGCAGGTCTTCATTCACAAGCATGGCTTTTGATATTGCATGCGAATCGCCGTGCAAGTGAAAAGAAGAGTCTTCCAAATATCCATTTAGATTTTCTTCATCCTCCTCATCATCTTCATCTTCAGTGTTGAGCAGAAAAGGGTTACGCCGCGAGTTCGGCCGTGTTTTCGTTGGCAGGGCTTGAGCTTGATCTTCAGAATTACTTGATGTGAAAGAGGAAGTGTCACTCGCCATACTTCCTTCTCTCCCTCCTCTTCTTTTTTTCTCCCCTCCTCTCATCCCTCCATCCCCACAGGTGTCACTAGAGCTTAGACTGCTGCTGGACGTCTGTATAAGGCTGCTGTAAACCAGCGCCTCCCGCTGAAGAATGTCTCTCTCAGGCAAGGAGGTGGTCCGACTCAGTCCAAGGTTCTCGGGACAGCTGAAAGGATTGCCGCTCCGTTTTAACGGACTACCGTAGCACTGTCGCGAGTTCGAGACCTGGCAGTGGACCAGTGGAATGTGGTGGACAATAAGGGTCTGCCCGGATAGCTTAGGTGGGCTGTCCATCTTCTCCAGGTGTGGGTGAGGACAAAGACTGTTCATTAGTTGCAGACCGGGTTTGGTGAGGAATTTAGTTCACACGTCCAATGCCAATTCGTGGTTTTGGAGAATAGGGAACATTAAAGAGAAGGTTAAAGTGAATGTCTTGACAGAAGGAAAACATCTGCAAGAAAAGACAAGAGATAAGATGTTAATCAGATGTCAATCAAAAATATATAAAAGCTGTCACTGGGACAAAAGTACAACTTTGTACCTAAAGAGCGCATATTAGTACATACTGGGACCTCACAAGTATCTTGCCAGAGACTCAGATAAACTCCACCTTTGACCTTTACCACTCTTCTAGCCCTGACAGGCCTGCTCTGGGCCAAGGTATTCAGCGGGCCAGAAAAGCCTGGCCTTAAGCCCCAACTAAGCCACGATCATGTCTGGAAGTTAAAGTGCAAATGCGACAAGCCCTGGCAGACACTGGCACGCCCGCTTGTGGCCCGGCAGTGCAAACACGGCTGTTGATAGTTTTTAGGACCTTTTTAAAGATCAATGCATACTGTTTATTAAAATGTACAAAATGCATAAAACTTTGAATAATACAATAATACTAAAAAACAAATAATTGCAAATCTGGTTATTTCATTAAATTTTTATATAATCTGATTAATACAGATGTTATACAATATTGTACAAGTTTCGAGGATGGGATGCTGTGCTTTTCCTCCCTTTTCTTCTCAGATCTGCCAGTCTATGAAAACAGAGCTAAGGGCTGAGAGAGAGAGAGAGATGGGATTATGGGATGGGCAGCTGTTGTTGATTGACCTTTTAAGAGACGAGAGGAAATCTTGAAAGAGGAAATAGTTGCGAGACAGTGATCTAATGTTGGAGTTCTGGTTGGGCAGAGACAGACAGTAAAAGGATGTGTAGAGCATGACAATGACCTAAAATCATAAAGCAGTGGAGCACCTTACATCATCCAATAAACACTGCTCGTGTGTGTCACTCATGGGCGTCGGAACCATTATATGTGGGTGGGATTGGGATAAGACCCACCAACTTTTTTTTAGACCAATCATATTGGACCCACTCACTTTTTCTCTAATTTAGCGCATTTGTTGTTTACTTGTCAGAGCGCCATCAGTCAGATCCATTGGTCTCTTCAACATGGTGCCCACGGGCACCAGGTTGCCCGCACAGAGTCTGTGAGTTGCCCACCAAAGCACATTCTATTAATAGTCTCAATTTTCATATTTATTTATTACATATTTTTACATTAGCTTTACTTCTTTTATATATGTTATCGTTTTAAACAGATTTTTTTATTTTAGGGCAAAATGTTTCATTAAATATTTCTGAAACACACTTAATAATTCAGAGCCAAAGTTTCTTAATATTCAGAAATGTTTTAAGTAAAAACATTTTCGGAAGTTCAATTCTCTTAAGAGACAAAGTGGTGGTTTCCTGGAGAGGAATTACCTTAAGCCAGGACTAGACCTGAGTTTAATTGGGAAATATAACTAGTTTTAACAAACATACCTTACTAAAAACGTATGTGCATTTTGATGTATTTTAAGATATGTCAATGCAAGTTTGTTCCAGTTTGAACAGTTCTTACATTTATTTTGGTCTAGGACTAGTCTTATCCCTGTCCGGGAAACCACCCCAAAGAGTGGTCCTCACAAGTGTTAAATTCCCTTTTAAATCTGACACTTTAGAAGATACACTGTAATTTATTTTAAACTTGACATTAGTTTTTTTTTCTTTAAGACCGCTATTTATCACAACTCATGAGTCAGTTTAGCCTGACTTTGTCCCATAAGTCATACAATACTGAGTAATGAAGTAACATCACAACATCCTAACCTACTGCTGTATGAAACAAATCACTATGATGTAATTTTAACACCTCCATTTTTATCCTCTTCAAACACTTAAAAGTGTTAAAAAATCAAAACAGTGAAGAAGTGTCATGTTAGGTCAGAGATCAACAAAGATTATCCACAAGACAAGCAGCACTGACGTCAAACATAGCACAATCTTTTTGCACTGAAGCCATACGGGAATGTGATTTGTGAGATATGGCAAAGAAAACAGAAAGAGCACATGAACGAAGAGTGTTTTCGGTGAACTATTCCACAATGACAGTATAGAAAGGAAGGTTAAGGAAGCAGGAAAAGCTCTCTTTGTCTCTCTTTTGTTTTAGTGTTATATAACTAAGGGATCGTGGCAGACACTATAGTTCAGTGCCCTGGATGTTTAGCTATGAGTTCAGCTACACTTTGTCTTTACAGTTTTGTATCTTTGATTTAATACTTTAGCAAGATAAAGTTTAATATGCTATTTGTTAAAATTACTGACACTTCTAACAATAACAAAAAAAAACTTACAAGAGAGAACATACTTGAAGATTTGCATTACACTGTAGTGCAATTTCATTACAAGAAACTAAAGAACAAAAGTTTGCGCTATACTAAAACTCAAAATAGAAAAGGTGCTTATAAGGCATCTGCCTGCAAAACAAAAATATTAGGAAATTATGGGTAAACTAAATAGTCTTATAATGTGGGCAGTTGTGGCCTAATGGCTAGAGAGTAATGCTTGTAACCCAAAGGTCACCAGTTCGTATCTTATAGCCAGCAGGTTGCCACTAAGCAAGGCCTTAAAGCAAGGCATGTTTCCCCCAATTGCTCCCTGGGCACTGCCCACAGCTCCGCGTGTGTGTATTTATGACTTGTGTTCATTACTCACTGGGATGGGTTAAAAGCAGAGGTCACATTTCTAGCATGGGCTGCCATACTTGACAATCTCGTCACTTTTAATAATACAACTATATGCCTTCATACTTATGATATTCTAGTGACTTTCAAGAAATGGTATAAACAAATAAAGGTTGCTTCTTACACTTCCATGTATGTACAAATCTTATTAAAAATGAAGGTACACATCAAGTTTATGTTCAGCAAAACGGTGATCTGACCACAGACAACAAAAGTCTAGACACCACTATGGTCTATCAATATTTATGATAGCCCTTATGTATAGCGTCCATAGTACACCTGTTGTATGCATAATGAGACCATAACCATAGGGATACAGCTATGGATTATATAAAATCACATCTGCATTTTTAAATTTTAGGTGCTTTACAATGCAATTTTTGGCTAATTGGTTCCTTTACATCCAAAAAAACTTTCAGATTATTAAAAGGTAAGAAACAAACGGCTCTTTGAGGAACCAAAATGGTTCTTCTGTTGTCGCCTTTATATGTGTATCAACAAACCCTGGCATGTGTTATGAAACAGTAGCACATTCACAAACCACTACACTCCCTAAAAATAAAGGTTCTAAAAGATTATATTGTTCTATAAAGAACCTTTAATATATACACTGTTAAAAGTAAAGGTTCCTAAACAGTTTATTGCAACGATGCCACAAAAGAAACATTTTTGGCTCTCCAAAGAACCCTTTAAATCCAAAGTCTTTCAAATAACTAGTAATTTCTTGCCTTTTAGTACATAAGGCTATATAGTTAAGAACAATTCATGCAACATAAATACATAACAAATATGACATCTTGAACACAAGATTCCTTTGTTAAATGAACTCTGAGGAATTCAGCCTGTCACTTATGTAACGGCTAAAACGCGGTATATTCTCCATAGCGTAACCTTATAAATAAGCGCAACAAAATAACATTGACACAAACTGTCAAATGATTGCGGATAACAAACCTGCACCTGTAATCCTTTAACGGGTCGTTTAATCCCTCGCTGTCGATTTGTATTCTTTCTTAACACACTGTATACAGTATCATGAAGCTTTATTTAGATGATGATGATGATGGTGTGACTGGCGTATATTCACAAACCGTTGCTGCGCAAACACAAGGCCCAACTCGCCCACAGTCGATCAATCGCAATGGCATATTTGACATAACACACCTTTGTGTTTATCTTGACATTTTATTACTCGTGTGAGCATCATTGTATGCAATAGACCAACATTATAAAGCCTTAGATTTAACAAATAAACAACGTCAAATCTGCATCAAAACATCAATCGTTCACATTCCGCAAGCGCAACGGTCTGTTGTTCCCAAACACAATTACGATTATTTTACAGTCATGATTCTGGTCAGACATTATTATCAACGTAAATATGACGATAAAATCAACTAGACTGTCTGTCAACGACGATACGATTTATGGTCGCGAAATATAAGAGCGGAGATAACTGTGCACGTTCCTATAATTAAACGGCAATTGTTTATAACGTGTTATTCGTAGATTGTGTTGTATAAAAGACATCATTGTTAATGTTAAAACACTCCGTTTTATATAAAAACATCAGAATCTGAATCAACAATCAGGTGAGATCAGCGTTTTCACATCAACGCCTCGGATCAGTTCACCAACGCACCGACTTTTTACCACAAAATTACCACACAAAAATTATCAAACGATACTCTTATACTCACGTTGACGATAAATGGCATTTCTTCGTTTTCCATTGAGACCACAATATCACGGTAAACGATCGCCACGTTTCAGTTGATTTCTCTGGTCAAATGACACGGCGCAACGGACGACGCAGGGTCCACGCGAGCGACGCGACGTCGGGATGAAGAGCGTCCTCACGCATCTCTGTGCTGCGATGCGGGCTCGCTTCTGTTTTGCAGGGGTTCTTCAGTATGTTTTCTTATGCTGACTTTAGCATCTTTGATTTTGGATCACATATCACGTCTGTGTGTGAATCCGGCTGGTTTGTGATGTGGGTTCACAGTGTGGGTGTGGTGTTGTGGTGGTCCCTGCAGGGCAGCTCTTTGTTCATTTATGGGAGTCAAACAGTGGGCCTACAGTACTTTCAGGTCATTGTTCCCACTGTGAATGCCGGTTTATTTTTTTAAGGGACTGAACGTTGTAATGTATTTGTAAATGGTCTAGGGCTCATATTGGGACCCATCTAAATTCACACCCCAGGCTTAAAAAGTCTACAATGGGGCAAAAATAGACATTCAAACCTCTTTTTCCAAGCAGTAATGCCATTACTTTAAATCGGGGCCCACAGGGGGGCCTCAGCAGATTTCCAAGGGGGCCTCAAGATGACTTAAAAATGGGACAAAACAAGCATTAAAATAGATGTTTCTTATTTTTTGTACATTTTAGTAGCGAATTAAAATAGCAAAAATCAAGATGTTTCTTATTTTTTTGGCCATTTTAGTAACGAATATACATCTCTCTAGTCATTCCAAGCTGTAGTTAATTTTATTTGGAAAAAAATGAGTGAGTGGGGGGCCTTCAAATATTGTTGTGGGCAACTAGGGGACCATGAAGTGAAAAAGGTTAGGAACCACTGCTTTAGATGACCAAACATTAAAATCATATCACACCCTCAGATAACCATAGATCAGTGGTTCTCAAACTTTTTCGGCATCCCCCTCCCTTTTGTATGGTGGTCCCTATTTCTGCCCTTTGTGCCCCTCCCCCCAAAGAAAATGTATGACATAAAAATAAAAAATTTTGAATTATACTAAACTTATAAAAATATACAATGTAGTGCTGCTGGTTAGTAGCCTTATTTTTCTGAGGTTCAATTAATCAGAATTAATAATAAATTATTGTATTTTATAAAAAATCATAAAACTGGGGCCCCCCTGGCATCATCTCAGGGCCCCCAGTTTGAGAACCACTGCCATAGATAGCCATTGTTTCTTACCTAACCAATTGTCTTACTATCATTTAGTTTACAGTCAGTTATCCATTGTCAGATCCTAGCAGAGTAACTACTAGGTGCAGTTTAACTTTACAGTAGTGGCCAAAAGTGATGTTAAAATGTTTTTTTGTAAAATATTTATCAGAAAAGTGTTTTGTAATAACTCCCATATTATATATAAACTGTATTAACCACATTTTTGTTTTAACTGAAACAATGTGAACCTATAAAACCAATGGCTAACTTTATAAATGCCAGTTTTTATATCCATCCACCTGCTCTTTAAGTTCTGAAAAAAGTGTGCAGTAACAAGTATGCATATACAAGAAAAACATTATGATATATATATTATAATGATATATTGTTGTGTTTAACTAAAAAGACTCTATCCTTAATTTTTTAAACAAAAATTTTATTTGTACAAAATGGTTTTTGCTTTGGCTTGCATAGTAAAATTATTTAAAAAAAATCATATATATGAATATACAGTACAGAGAAAGTCTGGATTTGTATTGCAATAAAAACATAATTACATATTTCCAAACCTTATGAAAATGTAATACAATCCTTAATTATAACATTTTCTCAGGGCACTTACAGTATGGGTATAGAAATAATACTCTATATTCAAGTTCAACATATCCTAAATTTTTTTGGAAATTAAAGAGTTTGATTTGCTATGTAAACATACTCCGTACAAAAAGGCCATTCACCATAGCTAAGCTGCAAAACTTTGTGATGTCAAAGAGGTCTTAATAGTGCAGTAGCAAAAACAGTCTGTTCATTTTTAACAGTCACATATAGGTTAAGAAACTAAATTGAGTGGATTTTGGTTCAAGAAACTGATTACTTTGATTAAATTATGAAAATACATATGGTAGGGATGCACAATACAAAATATCTGCGCTGATACAAATATTCCATCATTTTGAAATAAGGGCGCAAGTAAATATTGTTACATGTGAGTATCATGATATTTGTTATATTTGAATATTGTACCGATTCTCAAAAAATTAAAAAAAATAAAAATACACGTCTCGATTTACAGTATATGTATCGAAACAAATTGTATCACAACAATATGTATCATATTGCGAGATTCTTACCAATACACAGCCCTAAATTGAATGACATGTACCAATACTGCTAGTTTTGCTTTTTACTCATTGTTTAAAATTATTATGTGGTGAAATCCAAAAACTGCAGAGTGTACAAAGTTTAATTCTGTTGTTATTGTCACCCAATTAAAAAAAATTACAAAGCATGAGTATCCCTAATAAGCCATCTTTTTTTTTTTGAATAAATGAAATGATGTTTAAAATAAAATCAGGACTCTTGTTATAGAGCATTCATGCCTTTCTCTATTTTAACATCCTCTCTGACATCATTATGCCTTTTTTTTAAGTCCCTTATGTCTGCTGCCCTCATGGTACTCAACATGAGTACTTCCAGACGTCGTCTTTGCTATAAACCACATTTGCATTGAGCTTATAATAGGGACTAACAGATAGAAGTGTCTATGCACTGGCCCTGGTTTCGTAAATTTGCATATAAAGTCCATTGTTCTTAGTGTGCGTATATATTTATATACATTTTAACATTGTCCCCATGAGTTCAAGTGGTTTGGTGGTTCTGGATCTGGCTTAAAAGTTCCCCGCAAATCCAGCCTCAGAAAGAAGAGTCTTTAACCGCCCGGAACACCTGCAGTGATGTGGGTTCCACTTTTTGTTTTGGGTTCTGTTCTCGCCCGGCCGGACTGTACCCTGCAGATCGACCCGTGGGCTTGAACCCAGGAGAACGTCCCGTGGGAGTGAATCCTGTAGAACGTACAGGCGCGGAGCGGCGCAGAAATCTGCGAGAGGTAACCAGGGCGCCGTAACCTTGGGCGTGTGAAAAGGCGTAACCGGACCGACGCGTGCTCCTGCGGACGAGCTTAGTGCGGCGCGGACGGGGTGCAGGTCCCTTTAATTGATGAACCTTATACCTCACCTGTAGGTAAACAACCAATACATTTATTATCAGTTTATATTAGCATATATACATGAATACTATGGTAAATAGATATTACTCTATACTATACCTTGTCATTCATAGTAGGAGAGATCTGATTGCACAGGAAGCGATAAGCAAGCACGGGCAAAACGCACAATGTGGCTGTCAATGCGACAGTCAACCAAACATTGGATTGATTAAGACAATTGCGGGCAGTTCCTGTAAAAAAAAAAAAAAGGGTTAATATCACTTTATTTCTCACAGTCACACTTGCCAATGATGCTAGTCCTCACCTACGAATGCAAAAGATGGTGGATGTAACCGGAAAAGTCCATCGGTATACATGGAGAAGGTCATTATGAAAAACATTCCCAAACTTCCCCAGACAAAGAGATGGTTAACAACAGTCCAGTACGAAAGGTCCAGGCTCAGCTAGGAGAGACGTTTGAAGAGAAATGAGGTAAAAAAGGAGCCGCCCAATCGAAACACAGTAATAATTTGGTAACAATTTCAACTGACCTGCACACACACGGTGACGGTGAGGCATGTCTGAGTTATCAGTGCGAATGACTGATAATCTCCACCTTCCCTTCCGTCATTTCTCGCTGTGTTGTACATGGCGGCGTAGGGCACGAAAAACAGAACTAAAGAGCTGTAACAGCTGTGAAGCGCGCACATTATGAAAGCACGCTTACTGAAGAACATACTCAATTGGCCCGGTACATACAGCTGAGGAAACTCAAGACTCCAATCCGCATTCACATCCTGAGAGAACATAAACACAAATCGATAGGAAGTGACACACACAGTATGGTGGCAGTTTAATACATACTAAATTATTACCTTATATCATACATTGTTACATGACTTAAAGGTGCATTATGTAACTTTTAGAAGGATCTCTTGTCATAAATGCAATATAATATACATAACTATATTAGTGTATAAAGACCTTACAAATTAAACTGTATTATTTTTATTACCTTAAGAGGCTACACCGCGGGCCGCCTTATATGGAAGTCACCATTTTGTGCCACCATTTTGTTTCTACAGTAGCCCTAAATGGACAAACTGCTATTTGTCACATAGACAGTAAAAGAAATGGACACAGCGACCCCGTTGGATTCAACGGAGACAAGTGAAGCCAATTAGAAGCTCACACTTCCGGGGGGTCGAGCGTACTGCGCAGACTCAAACTGAGCTTGGTCACGTGAGCAACCTGTCTGACAATTGTAAGTCTTCTAATAGCTGTCCCAAGAGAAATCTGAATCACCCACCGAATCTTACAGAAACGGCGAGCGTGAACAGGAGTACATTTTGTATTAAGTATATTTAGTATTCTGATTAATTACTTTGTCATTTTGCATAGCATTTATTTATTTTAAAGTTTAACGCCAGTACGCCATATTCTACATGCGCTTCTCCTCCTGTCCATACGGTAATTTCTCAATCGTGCGACAGAGAGTCGCGTGGTTATGACGCAATCGTTAGCATAGTTTTACTAAAACTGCTTTTACTGGGCCATAACGTAAGATAAAAGGTAATGGAGCCTTTTATACATTTTCGTGTTTCTTTAGAAATAATTGATGCACAAATTGAGTCTTTAAACGCCTCAGATGTAAAGTTATTCACTGTCAAAGTGACGCCAAAATGAATGGGAGTCAATGGAATGCTAAGAGCAGGTGGGGGTCCGCTAGCTAATGGCGGTGCCTAGGGCGGCTTCAAGAAAACATGAAACCCTGCCCCCCTGTTGTCTCAGATGATGACATGTTTGTCCTGTGGAGGCTACCGTAGCTTGACTATGCGTTTTGAAAGGGCCGTGACCTGTGGACTGAGCTGTTAATTGCAATTTGCAATCTCACCACTAGATGCCGCTAAACTTTACACAGTGCACCTTTAAAGGATTAGTCAATTTTCTAAAAAAAAAACTCAGATAATCTACTCACTCCCATGTCATCCAAAATGCTGATGTCCTCCTCGTTCAGTAGAGAAGAAACCATGCTTCTTGAGGAAAACATTCCAAGATCTTTCTCATTTTAATGGACCCCAACACTCAACAGCTTCAATGCAGTTCAAAATTGCAGCCCCAAAGGACTCCAAACGATCTCAAACAAGGCACAAGGGTCCCATCCAGCGAAGCGACTATCACCTCTGGCAAGAAAAACAAAAAATATGCACTTTTAAACCACAACTCCTCGTCCTCCTCCGGTCCCGTGATGCGCCAACGCAACCCCACACAACACGTCATCACGTCAAGAGGTCACGGATGACCAATGCGAAACTACGCCCCAGTGTTTACAAGTGTGGAGAAAGAGGACCGTTCAAACGTTGTTATGTCAAATGATACTAATTAATGTCTTTGTATCAGTTTATTGTTTAAAATGGTCCGCAAATGTGCGTTTCATATATGTAACATGTGACCTTTCCACGGCATTACGCAATTACGTGGAGTTCCGCTGGCGGGTCACAGGACCGGAGGAAGACAATAAGTTGTGGTTTAAAAGTGCATATTTTTTATTATTCTACACTGGGGCGTAGTTTCACATACGTCATCCGTGACCTCCCGACGCGATGACGCACCACGCGAGGTCACACCGGCGCGCACACGACCGGAGGAAGACAATAAGTTGTGGTTTAAAAGTGCATATCCTCCATTATTCTAGCCAAAAATGACAATCGCCTCGCTAGACAAGACCCCTATGCCCTGCTGAGATCGTCCAGAGTCCCCCGAAACTGCAATTCCAAACCGCATCAAAACTGTTAAGTGTTGGGGTCCATTAAAGTCCATTAAATTGAAAAAAATTCTGGAATGTTTCCCTCAAAAAACATAATTTCCTCTCGACCGAACAAAGAAAGACATCAACATCCTGAATGACATGGTGGTGAGCAAACCATCTGGATTTTTTTTTAAGAAAATCGACTAAACCACATGGGGGCGGTTTCCCGGACAGAGATTAGACAAGTTTTAGACTAAAATAAATGTTAAAATAAAACTGTCCAAACTCAAAAAACTTGCACTGACATATCTTGAAATACATCTGTGCCCTTTGTTTTGCCCCAAAATGCACACAAGTAATGTTTTTAGTAAAGCATGTTTGTTAAAACTAGTTATATATCGTAATTAATCTAAGGCCTAGTCCTGGTTTAAGCTAATCCCTGTCCGCGAAACCACCCCCATATGACTTAAATGAGAACAAACATATTGTACCTGGTCAAACAGACTCATTCCCAGAACAGGCAGGGCGGTGTAAACTAAGTTATATAAAGTGATGAAGCCTTCATCATATACTGTCTGCAAAGAGAAGTAAAGTAGAAATAAACAATATTCTATTAATATATGAACTTTGCACAATGTTCACATTAGCACATACAATCAATGCTAAAAACAAAAGGCTAACAGTACACTATTTTGTCAACACATTATGAGCCTGTCAACTGCTTTTAAAGGCGCAACATGCTATTTTCACCACTAGAGGTCGCTAAACAACAACAGCTGCAGCTTGATGATGCTGTTATAGAGCGTTGGACGATGGGAGTTTTCACCTTTAAAGGGATAGTTCACCCCGAAAATTTAAATTACCCCTCACCTTCAAGCCACCCTCGATGTATACGATTATCTTTTTCAGACAAACACAATCGGAGATATATTAGAAAATGTTCTGGCTGTTCCAAGCTTTATAATGGGAGCTTCTGATTTGAAGCCCAAAAAAGTCCATCCATCATTCACAGAAGTAATCCACATGGGTCCAGTGGGTTAATAAGGGCAATTGATGCGATTTTGTAACCAAAATATTAATATTTAAAACTTTACAAACTAAAACAACTGACACGCATTCACGAGAGAGCATATGCCAAATCATGCTTAACAAATCATGTTAATGGATGATGTATTGAAATAAAGTTTATAATGGCTACACTTATAATGCTAGATGTTACTACTTTCGCATACTTCCACATACGAATGACTACTTCCGCATGCACCACTACAGAAATTAATCGGAGTACGACATCAAACTATCGTGAGAGTACTGCTTTCAAATCGCTCATTTGATGACATACAGTGTTGCTAAGTTTGTGGTTTTCCCGCAGAAATTGACTACTTTAATACTGTTGCCATGGGCTGTTTTTCGCAAGGGTGGGTTAAAGGGCCCCAATGATGTGAAATTTAGCCCGGGTAAGTTTAGCAGATAAACCCTGCCAAAAACGCAGATGTTATCCCGGAACGCGATTTTTACACAATTGGGCTAGTATTGAGTAGCAATTGGGCAGGTTTTGCTGTGAAAACCTGGCAACCCTGCATAAAGTCAAATACATGGTTTCTATGGCAGCAAAAGCAGAAATCATGGATAACCTGGGCATGACACCATTGACAAGCGAAATTGATGATTTTCTGGATTCAAACATTTGGAATAATGTAAGCTCACATGTGAAAAAACTGTTCTAGTATTTTTGGGATATTTTAATACAAAAACCCTACATATTGTGCCTTTAAATGTATACATGTGACTCAGAAATGAGAATAACGTGGCTCACCTGAGCAGAGAAGCCGCAAAAAAATGCATACCAGAAGTGCACAAAGGTAAAGGTGAAGTTCTTATAGAAGAAGTAGCGCAAAAACTTGCACATGCGTAGGTACGACCAGCGGCCATGCACCAACAGGAGGCGCTGCAGGAAACGAAACTGAGCGAAGGAAAAATCACTGGACAGCACAGCCTGCATCCCCTCCTGACCGCTGATACCCACACCAATGTGGGCCGCTGTGAAAGATAAAGAGAAAGATTTTTAACCCAAAGAAATCTCCGCTGCATTCAAGATTTGATCATGTGCTCATATTTGATCACCTTTGCACTGCTCGACTGGTTGACCTACAGGTTTTGTTTTTACTCGATCGCGCTGTGCATCAGTAGTTTTGTAATGCTTTACCTTTAATCATGCTAACATCATTGGCCCCGTCTCCTATGGCCAGAGTGACGGCTTTCTTATATTTCTTGACAAGCTCCACGACCTGAGCTTTCTGTAAAGGAGTCACCCGACAGCAGATCACGGTCTTACACATGCCTGCCGTCCGCAAAAACTCCACCTCCATGCTGCTCTCCAGAGCAAATGCCTATATTCAATAAACACACACACACAGAGATCCCAAACAATTACATCATGACATTAAATGATTGTTTTTGGGCAGCAAACAATGAAGTCAAGTTTATATAAGGACACAAGTCAGATGGGAAAGAAAGAGAAAGAGGCTGTGTTTCTCACCAGGCTGTGTCCATTTATCACCAATCCATAATCTCCATTGGCCTGTTCATCCGGCACCACTTCAGGAGTGTTTCCCATTATAACCTCAGGATTAAGGAATTTAGCTTGTTCTGTAGCAGGACACATCTTTAGACGGGCATCCCTTTGCAAAAGAGTCACATTGTACATTAGCTATACTGTACACATTCTGTAGAAATAACAAAACAGTCTATCCTGGTTACATCACTGCGATTTGGTTCTTAAAAAAACATGCAACTTTTTGGGACTTTAGTTTATTCACTGTATCCACCAGAGTTAGATAAGTCCATACATACACTTTTATTTTAGTGCGTCCCGTAACTCTGACGCACCCATCGCTAGCCTAGCCTAGCACAAAGACTAAAAGTAAATGGCTCCAGCTAGCATACAGCTACCAATAAGTGACAAAATAACCCCAACATCTTCTTATGTTGTGATTTGTATAGTCACAGAGAGTACGAATAACAAGGTCATATGAGACACAGCCATCTTTTAATCGTTTACAAACTGGGAACTATATTCGCAGAAGGCGAAGCATTGCTACTTAGGCGAAGTGAGAATCTTAGTCTCATTATGTATACGAAAAATAATGCCTTTTTATACAACACATAAATAGGAAAATATTGGCGTTATTTTGTCACTTATGCTAGCTGGAACCATTTTACTTCCAGGTTTTGTGCTAAGCTAGGCTAGTGGTGGGTGCGTCAGACAGAGTTACGGCCCGTAAAAGTCCCAAAAGGTCGGCGCGTTCCTTTAATACGTGAAATATATTACTTTATATAATCTGTATAACAGGTAAAATACCTCAGCTCCTGTCTGACCTCCTCAGATGAGTTAGCTGAAATGATAAACACATCATTCATTTCCTCCCGCAGTAGATTACAGGAATAACCGATGTTCTCAGCGGTCTCTTGTTTGAGAAAGTCAATACAGGAAAACATTTTGTTAGAAGAGATGGGATCATTATTGTGATATTATTAAATTGTGTGCAATGTTAAATAACACAATCACTGTATATTTTAGTTAAAGGATTAGTAAATTTTCTTAAAAAAAAAAAAAATCCAGATAATTTACTCACCACCATTTCATCCAAACTGTTGATGTCTTTCTTGGTTCAGTCAAGAAGAAATTATGTTTTTTGAGAAAAACATTCCAGGATTTTTCTCATTTTAATGGACTTTAATGTACCCCAACACTTATTAGTTTTAATGCAGTTTAAAATTGCAGTTTCAAAGGACTCTAAACGATCTCAAACGTGGCATAAGGGTCTTATCTAGCGAAGCGATTGTCAAAATATCCATTTTTAAAACCACACATCTCGTCTTCCTCCTTTCGTGTGACGAGCCAGCGCGACCTCAAATAATTGCGTAATGCCGTGGAAAGGTCACGTGTTACATATATGAAACGCACATTTGCAAACCATTTTAAACAATAAAGTGACACAAAGACATTAATTTGTATCATTCGACATACAACAACGTCAGAACGGTCCTCTTTATCCACACTTGTAAACACTGGGGCGTAGTTTCGATACGTCATCTGTGACCTCTTGACGTGATCACGTATTACGTGAGGTCACAGGACCGGAGGAAGAAAAGAAGTTGTGGATTAAAAGTGCATATTTTTTATTTTTCTTGCCAAAAATGACAATCGTTTTGCTAGATAAGACCCTTATGCCTCGTTTGGGATCGTTTAGAGTCCTTTGAAACTGCGTTGAAACTGCATTAAAACTGTTAAGGATTCGGGTCCATTAAAATTAGAAAAATCCTGGAATTTTTCCGCAAAAAACAATTTCTTCTCGACTGAACAAAGAAAGACATTTTGGATGACATTGTGGTAAATAATCTGGATTTTTTTAAGAAAATGGACTAATCCTTTAAGGTTTAGTAATTTTTTCTTTAATGGCAATTAAAGGGTTATAAAAGGCACCATTCACTTTCATAGTATTATTTTTTTCCTACTATGAAAGTCAATGGTGCCCCACATCTGCTTGGTTACAAACATTCTTCAAAATCTTCCTTTGTATTTATACAGGTTTGAAACAACTTGAGGATGAGTAAATGATGACAGAATTAAAATTTTTCGGTGAACTATATACTTTATACCCAAAAGTCATTTACGTTTTTGAATACTGTAAATTTGTTCATATAAAAAAAAAGTTTCAATTACTGGTCAATTCTACGAATAAGAAAACCTACATTTAAGTAGATTTTACACTGATGGTTGAGTTGCAGTATAAAACAAAAGTACCTTGTTTGTCCCCAGTAAGCACCCAGATCTTGATTTCTGCTTTGGCCAGCTGCTCAATAGTGTGAGCGACTCCATCTTGAAGTTTATCTTCTATTGCTGTGGCCCCAATTATCTACACAAGAGAGACAACAGGCAATACTATAACGAAATATGTTGGTAACTATAAAACGATGCTTTAAATATATATTTGTTTCTAAACGTGAAATATATAAATATATGTGCTGTGATTCCGTATACCAGCATGTCTTTTTCTATCTCTTCATATAATTTGTCTAGCTTCTCCTCCCGGTCATCCAGTGCTACACTGGCCTCATGTTGGCGCTGTTTCCACTCTGAAAAATATTCTTCATCCAGATCCTTATAAGCCAAAACAAGCGTTCTCAATCCCTCCCCAGCAAATTCCTGCAGGTAAAGATAAAACAGGGAGAGATTAAAAACTAAAAGAGACTTATATGCATACAAACACAAAATTCTGCTGGCCTATATTTATAAGAATGCACAAACACAAACTTCAAGAAACAAATATTGTGTAACCTATTTGTCTCACTGGCGCCCTCTGGTGTTCACTTACATTAAGATGCTCTGTGGTAGCCTCCATTAGTTTACTGCAGGAAGGAGCCAGTCTCTCATATATAATGGTGTCTGCTCCTTTACAGTACAGAGTGAGCTTGCCCTCAGGATTACGAACTGAGAGATAAACACATATAATATAATATAAATATAAGAGGAGCCTCTTTGATCACTTAATGGGTGTCAGTCAATCGCAGATACGTACCAATCACAGACATGCGCTTGCGTACGTTGTTGAAGTCCAGAATGGCCAGCAACTCGTAGCTTCTCTGAATCCCCATCTCTTCTATTGTCACTGTCTCAGGGCTTCGAGAGCGGAACACAAAACCGAAATTACGTGCGGCGGTGACCAGAGCACCCTCATCAGGAGACTGAGCCTGATACACCAGATCACCTGCGGGGGAAAAAAAGAGTTTAAAAAAATCAGCTATCATTGATTATTCATAAAATGTAGATAGGGATCACCTATCTATATATCCCCCCACATACCAATACACCCATCCTACCTACCCATCCATCCATCCATCCATCCATCTACCTACCTACCCACCTACCTATCTACACATCTATCTACACATCTATCTACACATCTATCTATCTATCTATCTATCTATCTATCTATCTATCTATCTATCTATCTATCTATCTATCTATCTATCTATCTATCTATCTATCTATCTATCTATCTATCCCTTCTTCTCCTACCTACCTGCCTGTCCCTCTATCCATCTATCTATCTATCCATCTATCTCTCTACTCCTCCATCCATCCATCTCTCTCCACTCCTCTCTCCATACAGTATATCTCACTCTCCACCCACCCATTCATCCACCTATCCTTCCACCTATCCCTTCATCCATCTCTTAACTCCTTTATTCATCTATCCCTTTATCTCTCCATCCATCTAGCTCTCCACTCCTCTCTCCATGTATTTCTCTCTCCAGCCACCCATCCATACATCTCTCTGTCTAACCCTTCACCTATCCCTCATCCACCTCTAGCTCTTCACTCCTGTCTTCAACTATCTCTCTCTCTCCACCCATCTATCCTTCCATCTATCCCTCCATCCATTCATCTCTCCTCTCTCTCTCTCTCTCTCTCTCTCTCTCTCTCCATCTAGTTATCCACTCCTCTCTTTATCTATACCTCTCTCCAATAATCCATCCATCCATCCCTCCATCCATCTTTTCACTCCTCTCCCCATCTATCTATCTCTCTCTCTCCACCCACTCATCCATCTATCCCTTCACCTATCACTCAATCCATCCATCCATCTCTCAACTCCTCTATCGATCTCTCTATCTCTATCCTTCTATTTCTCTGTCCATCCATCCATCTAGCTCCTCTCTCCATCTATCACTCTCTCCACCCACCAATCCATCCCTCCATCTATCCCTTCACCTATCACTCCATCCATCAATCTCTCTACTTCGCTATCCACCTCTCTCTCTCTCTCTCTCTATATATATATATATATATATATATTTATACAACAGTTCTTTCTGGTTCTCGAATTTGATTGGCTAAGAGGCGTGCAATATTCTACTGATAGCGGCACAGTAACCGCTTCACCATTTTGTATCATTCCGCCACCTAGTGAATGGAGGTCCTCTAAACAGGCTCATCTCTGAATTGAAAAACTGCAGGCACACACGGACACACACAACCGCCCTGTTTTGAATCACTCTCCGTGTGTCTCATTAGTTCACTAGCTCGTGAATCAGTGTGTGAATCACAATCGGAAGTTATTATTCCGTCAAAGATCAGCGCTCTTGGATGTTACAATAAACTTAATGGGAGTAATGTCTTGTCACATCGTGTGGACGATTAACACTCAAGAGGAATAAACAATTTTCTGGAGCTATCTCTCTCCTCAGAACGCGAAAACACCGTGGAACCGCAGGTAAGCACCGCAGCTTTTAAATGTGGACATTGATCATTTATTTTATCGTGACGTGACTATTAAAACACGTTATGAGATATCGCCACTGATATATTTATAAGCAGCATGCAAAAAACATCTTTCTGACACTTATAAAAAAACTGTTTTATATAGTACTGACAAGAACAAAGTTTAATAATAATCGAGTGCTCGTTTCGCGTTAAGAGTAAATGGGAAAGCAATAGTAACATTATATAGTATAGTTTTATTAACTTTTACCTCGCGCCAAAACAATAACAACACAAAAGACACTAAATATGAATAAGAAAACAAGTAATAGTTTCATCATGACACCAAATACTGCTGATTTGATCTCATTTTTGACCATCAGGCCAACATGAGAGCCAGGGAATCCCTGTCAGAGATGTAGCCCAGAGAGGGCGGTGGTCAGCGGGGTGAGTGAACACTGACGTTAGCTCATGCTTTGGTTCTCATACGTACCGAATCTCACTAAGCAAACGTTCAAACAGGCGCTATCTTTACTAATCGACTGTAGATTTAAAGATAATACATATATGAAGAGTTTGGTTCCAAAACGCAATAAATCCATTTTGACAAATTTTGGTAAAAACGTGTTTTCTATACCAAGAAAGTGACAAGATGAAAACAACTATTTTCTGTTACAAACTTTAACACAGCATCTTTAGGTTATAAAAACATAAAAAATTCAAATCCATAAGTTGATTTTCAAAGATTTATTATAAAAACGGATAATTTTTTCCACAAAATGCAATAAATCCATGACAAGTTTTTATTCAAAATGCTATAAATCTATTGAATCAATAGCCTATATAAATGTGCATTCATCTTTGCCATGTTATATTCATTTAGTTGACTAGTTGTACACACTAATTAAAAATATAAACATTAATGTTATTAATCAAAACACTTACTTTGTCATATTAAGAACCCTGTCATTGCGGTTACTTGACGTCTTCGCTTAACGTCTTTCACAGCGATCGACTGTAAAATGTTTTTGGTCCTGCTCGATTTTCGTTGACTTTGAGTAAAATTATGTAAAGTTTTTCATAAGATCCTCTGGGGTCAATGTGTTAGCATGAGAAGCTTGATGCTGTCGGGAGAACAAGCACCCGTCTCCCGAGTGCCTCTCAGGGAAATTGTTAGATGCTGATGGCTTACGTTTCTTTCCCATCACAGAAAACCATCACAGGTTTAGCGATGCAATTAAAGTATTATTTTGTTTTGTTTGTTGATCACGTAGTACAAAGTAGATGAGGAAAACCAGGACTCCGTGTACTACGCGCGTCCGCTTGTCCATTGCTTGTTTACATTGCGTGACTGGTGGGCTGTAATATCAGAAATGGAGTTATTGCGTTCTGTAAAAAAGTGGGAGTGGCGTTTGTCGCATTTTGGGAAAAAAGGGAGAAAAGATGACAGAATAACACGGCGGATATTGGATTTTGCGTAAAATTAAGAATTTACTTTTAACTACTGACCTGATATAATACTGATTTTGGCAGTAACTCATTTTTTTCAAAAATGGCGTTTATTGCGTTTTGGAACCAAACTCTTCATATATTCTTGAATGAACTAAACTTATAACTGCACTTTGTGACCAAGAAACGGTAATATAAAGAAACGGCTTTTCCGTCCATTGAGTTGTTATGAGATTCAAAGCAGCCGAAAGTGTTACCTGTCATTCTAGCCGCCCTCAAATCCGTGGCGGAAGTAGTAGTTCTCAAACAAAGAGGCTTTTAAAAAAACTCTGTTGTTGTTTTCTAGTTTTCTTTTTTCAAACGTGTGCCGTTGAACTGTTGTATAAAAGCAATATCGCTCTCGGAGTCGTGTGATATAGCTCTATATCATCACGGCTGTGATTGCCTCGTGCCTCTGGCCTAATCACAGCCGTGATGATATAGAGCTATATCACACTCCTACTCGAGCAATATTGCTTAAATATCCATCTATTTCTCCATCCATCCCTTCAGGCCTCAACCCATCTCTCCAATAAAACTGATTTTGTAGCTGTCACACCTTTGCCCAGATATAAAATTTTAATAAATAGGAATCCCCTACTTATTTATTTTGGATTCAAGATCATTTTCATTTAATTAAAGCAACACTAAAGAGTTTTTGCTCTTTGCTCCCCCTACAGGTTAGAAGGGTAATTGTCCATTACTACTGTCGTAAATACTGGAGCATAGCTGGCTCTGATTGGATCGTAGGTCTGCCGTAAAGCAAGTTTTTGTTGTTTTCACTCAAACTACAGGACTGCGACCCGATGGTTGAAAACTTCTTTAGTGCGGTTTTGGCCAAAAGAGGGCTGCAAAGCGAATGTGAAAGTGCCGTTCACCCTGTTTCGAGTGGATGAACGACTGAAACTTTTTTGGAAACGTTATTTTAAGGTGGTGTCGCTTTAAACTAGATAAAACAAGGATCTTCTAATAATTTCTATAAAATTTGGGGTGATTTTCTAGATTGTGTGAGAAAGTCTTTTACACCTGTGTATACTACTTGTCCTTGTAACCATACACATGTGATATCAATTTATATATGCTTTTGGATGTCCAAGCTGTTTATGGTCTTTTATTTCTTTAACTGCTTTTTTACTGTTATTGCTTTTTGGTTTACAATTGCTGTTCTTAAACTGTATCTATCTACAGTATAAAGCATGCTTTATATAAACCGTATATAAATCATAAGCCGTATGTGTGTGCACACAAATTCACTCACCTTCCTGTTTCTCCTCAGCCATGGCAGTGTGACAGAGAGCCAGCAATCTGAAGAAAGCATGAACCTCTTCAAACTCCAACTTCACAGCTTCCACCAGACTGTGATCATAAAAGAGGAACTTTGGGTCCGCCAGCCGGTTGAAGGAGAAATCCACCGGCGTCATTTCCTGTTCCAAAATTTAAACTCATAATCACAGCAGACTCTTAAAAAACTTTTAGTTCCTTTCTGAGACTTTATTTCTCACCTCTGTGATCTCCAGTCGCTGTCCACTGTACTGATCAATAACATCTCCTGTAGAGCAGAGGAATCGCATTTTAGAGCTTGATCTTTATTTGATCACCCCTGGGATGTTTTACATGTCTAAGGATTGGTTCTGACCGTAACATTTCCCATTGATGGAGCACTTGTTGAAAGTCATGATGTTCTGAGTGAGAGTGCCGGTCTTGTCCGAGAAAATGTATTTGATCTGACCGAGCTCTTCGTTGAGGGTCGTGGTTCGGGCTTCGGCCGGCGTGTTCGATCGAGCATGATACATGTTTCTGTCCCAGTTAATGTAGTAACTGTTGCCTAATCGAATCACTTCCATACTGGAATGCAACATGAACCCAAAATTACATATAGGTATGATTAGTCATTTTCTACGTACAACACAAACAAGACAATTTACATACATATCATACCTGACATAAAGTGAGATGGGCACCACAGTGTTGAGAATTATAATGTAAGACCAGAATGTAAGGAAGGCAGATAATGCTGTGTTCTGTTCCCTCTGAAGAAAGACTTTAAACTTTGATCCCTCTTGGTATTCCCACATCCCATTTCCCACAGCCAGAATAATGCACATCAGAGCCAGAAGCCCGAAAATCTACAAAACAAAGACAACAAAGTCATATTAAAAATCTTATTTTATGAGAAGACATTTTATTTACAGATTAAGAGATTTAGATTTGAAACTTACAAAGAGAACCAGCACATTCATGAGTCGGTCAATACTGGTTCTTTTAAAGGTGCTTTTTCCACAATTTTGCATTAACTTGGTTTCAGGTCCTGAAGAAATCACACATGCAATAACATACAACAACAGCCATTGAGCATGCTGGGTAAAACACAATGAACAGAATATATGAAGAGTGACATGTTTTCATGTAAATGAGCATTTTTTCCTCAGGCTCTTATTTTTAGTTTCAGTAAGTTTTCTTTAATGGCAATAAAAGGGTTATTAATCAGTAATTGAAATGCCTTATTTTCACAAAACTCACAAATTTTAATGTATTTCGCTGCAAAACCCTCTAAGTGCATCTTTGGACCATACATAGTAAACAGTTGCAAAATCACTAAGAATGCCAATAGAAACACTTCAAATGATAAAAGTCAGAATTCAAAAGTAAAAAATAAAAAACTGAACCAAACATTAGGGGGCGCTGTGAGTTTAGCAGCTTTTGCATTTGAGCTCTTTATGTAAATAAATTTGACTTGACTTGAGAGAGTTATACATTTGGTATGCGCTTCCAAAGACAATAACCAAACCATCACCGCTTATACAATACAAAGTGTTTTTTAAAGGGACACTCCACATTTTTTGAAAATATGCTCATTTTCCAGCTCCCCTAGAATTAAACATTTGATTTTTACCGTTTAGGAATCCATTCAGCTGATCTCCGGGTCTGGCGGTACCACTTTTAGCATAGCTTAGCATAATCCATTGAAACTGATTAGACCATTAGCATTGCCCTTAAAAATAGGCAAAGCATTTCGATATTTTTTTCATTTAAAACTTGACTTTTATGTAGTTACATCAAGTACCAAGAATGATGAAAACGTAAAAGCTGTGAACTAGGAACTAGGGATGTCCTGATTTTCATTCTTTTTCATTTCCGATCCCAGAATTCCGTATATCAGCCGATACCGATATCTGCCCGATACTATTGTAATTAAATGTGTATAGTGCTTTCTGCTACAATACTATCATTTTAAATGTTAAAATCAATAATTTAAAATGATTTACAAGTTACAGGAAACATTAGTAAATATTAATCATGACAGTGTTTAGGAGAACATATAATAGGTACGTTTGATCAATTAAGTATGCTAAATATTTTTTCTTAATTGCGTAAAAGTGTCATAGTAAAATCTTTAGTGTGCAGATGGTTATTTTGGGAATTATGCGCTTGACCGGACTTTTTATGCACATTCTGGGTGCAGAATTGATGCGCATAAGTCATATACTGGGCTTTCTAGGCGTTTATGGGCTTTCTGGGTGCAAAATTGATGCGCTTGAAGCATCCTCTCATGGAATTCTCGCACCGCAATGGAAAGTTAATAACCATTAAAACACATAGAGAATATGCATCGTGTGCTTGCCACAAAGTGAATTGCATCCATCCAACGGCTTACTGAGACTTTATAAAATCAGATCTTTAAAATAGCCTACAGTTATCTTGTGTTTGCGTGTGTGAATGACACATTTCATCCATCCGCTTCACCAGTGGATTATTAACTCAGTTTGTGAGTAAGTTGTTGTTTACTACGGAAGCCGAGAGAGGACATGCACTATTATTATTTTTGCTTGCTTGTTTTCTCGTGATCATGACTTAATTTCTCGTGATCTCGAGATAACAAAAGTTGTTTTCTCGTGATCACGACTTAATTTCTCGTTATGTCGAGATAACGAAAGTTGTTTTCTCGTGATCACGACTTAATTTTCTCATGATCTCGAGAAAACGATCCCGTTATCCTGCCATGATAATCCAAATGTCATAATGTAATTTCCTGTTCATAATATTTATTCTATTTTGAAGTGGACTGCTAATGTATATGAGTTGGGGTCTTCGCCGTTACCACACTAATGTGTAGATAGACTTAATATATAAATAAAGTTGGACGTTCATGTTCGTGAATTTAGGGACCATCTCTAAAGTAATACTGTACACGTTTCTATCGTCAATAGTATTTAACAGTTTATTTAAATAAATATCAACAAAAAAAGTGTGCATTAGCTGACAACGACATAAACACGTTGGTTTTGTGACTGTTTGTTGACTTTCAGTCATTCCATTTAAATGCTGTTAAAAGTAGAAACGTGTATTGAGTAACTTAAAGACGGTCCCTAAATTCACCACTGTAAAATTGTAAATATTGACAAATCTATTTCAGCTTGAGCGATCTCTAATCCAAGTAAAATCTCATTTGTTCATCCATGCTAATTTAGCAAAATATGCTTTTGCTGTTTACAAACAAAACAACACGTTCTATCGAGTACACGCAAGCTTTAATCACATCTCAAGAATACAACTTTTGTTATGTCGAGATCACGAGAAAACAACTTTTGTTATCTCGAGATCACGAGAAATTAAGTCGTGATCACGAGAAAACAAACAAGCAAAAATAATAATAGTGCATGGCCTCTCTCGGCTTCCGTAGTTTACAGTGTTTCTGGGATCTTAAATATCTTTAAATGTGTAGCTTGTCAGTAAAAACCACTGCTAACGCAAATTTCGGAATTGGATCGGTCATGTTGTCGGTCCTCGATCCGATGTCCGATCCAGCCAAAAAGCCCAGATCAGACCCAATACCGATCCAGCATATTGGATCGGGATATCCCTACTAGGAAGTATACTCTCATTCTGGCTTAATAATCAAGGACTTTGCTGCCGTACCATGACTGCAACAGGAGCAATGATATTACGCAGCAGCCGAAAATAGTCCCCTGCTATTGAAAGTTACTAAGGGGACTATTTTCAGGCAGTGGGTAATATCACTACGCCTGCTGCACACATGGTATGGCAGCAAAGTCCTTGATTATTACTCCAGAATGAGAGTATAGTTCCTAGCCATATTGGCCTAGAAAATCACAACTTTTAATTTTACGTCGTTCTCAGTACACAATGTAACTACAGAAGAGTCAAGTTTGGTTATTTTTAAAACGTGATGCTAATGGTCTAATCAGATTTAATTAATTGTGCTAAGCTATGCAAAAAGTGGTACAGCCAGACCCGATTGTCTGAATGGATTCCAAAACGGTAAAACTCAATTGTTTAACTCTAGGAGAGCCGGAAAATAAGCCTATTTTCAAAAAAGTGGAGTGTCCCTTTAAATAAAGTTCACAGGAACCCCTAAACCTGCAATGGCATGTTCACCCCTCCATCCAGATAAATTTCTTATCACCTGCAAAGAGCACAAGGCCAAAACACCAGTCTGTGTTTCGGATGGTGCAGCCCCTCAACAGGACCCGGTCATTGTCTAATGAGTGTTTCTGTGTGGCACATGTCAGTGTGCCCGTGAAGCGATCCAGGCGGTTGTTAGGAGGTTCACAACACACCTCTCCTAAAGCAAGACACATGACAGATTCAAATATTATTGCTCAGATTCAACCGAGTACTCACAGATATACAATGGATAAAATTCATTAGGAGAAAATGTATTACTATAGAGCTATATCATGAATAATAATTCAGGTTTTAATGTTGTGTTTGTATAGATATCTGTGACTTTTGACTGCACACTTTGATGTCTTGTGAAGTCTATGGACAGTCTGACAGCTAACTAAGCAACTCACTTTGCTTAATCAAACCCATTGCTATCTAGGAGTAATAAGTGAGATATCTATAAGTTCTCATTTGTGATTTTTTTCTTCTATAAGCAGAAAAATTAAGAAATAAACCAAAATGTGTGCTCATATAAGCCACATGAGCAAAATGTATATGTGACCATGCTTGTGAAAGCCCAGCTAAAGTCATTTTAAGTGATTTAGTGTTCATAAATTCATCCTATATAATGTAAAGAACTTTTATGAAAATATACCCTTGATATCTTTAAAGGATAATTCCGGTATTTAACACTTTGAGTCTCATTTCTGGTTTGTTTTGGATGAACTACAGTGATGGACACAGAAATTTTGACAATGGGTTGTGTCTTGAGTTTTTGACTCGTTTAGAAGCGTCTCTTGACTGCTTCAGAATGGAAGTCAATGGTCATGCACAAACATGTCATTAAAACAACACTTAACGTTCATTTTCGGAACTGTGCTGCTCACCGAGTGGTTCGTGGTGTTCGTTGATGATTAAGGGCAAGTTGTGTAGCGAAATACAGTTTCTGTCGTGTTTTATTTGGCATTTTGTAAAATTCCATTGACTTCCCTTGGAAGACGCATTGCTCGCTGATATATCACTCCGCCGCCGGGAAACAGAAAAGGGTCTGTTTACTTTCAGAAGAAATTTTTCCCATATTTGTAGGGCTGACATTCGATTCGTGGGTTGACATTCGATTTTCAGTTTTGAGATTCGAATATATATATATATATATATATATATATATATATATATATATATATATATATATATATATATATATATATATATATATATATATATATATATATATATATATATATATATATATATATATATATATATATAAATATTTTACAGCGTTAATGCAGAGCTTTTGCCAAGCAGGAAGTGCGCTTCACGCTCCCGCTCTATAGGTGGCGCAGAGAGACCAACATCCAGAGCCAACAGCACTAGTGGAAGAGATCACCTCAAACGGAAAGCACGCTTCCTGCTTTGGCATTCACGCTAATAGTGTTGTAAATAACGTTCAGTTTCTTGCAAAAACTGATTGATTTGCTTCATAAGACGTCAATATGTCACACGGAGTTATGGGGGATTACTGTTGTATTGGATATATATGCTTTAGCTCTTAAAGTGTGCGGATCTGTTGACTTGCATGACGGAGCACTGGGGTTTCTGCAAAATATCTTCTTTATTGTTTTGCTGATGAAAAAACATATTGGATGGTGTAAGTGTTTTAAATAAACTTGATTTTGAAAGTATGCTACCGTTTTATTACAGTTTGTTGGACTACGTTCATTCATGCTTCAGACTCAAATATAGAGCGGAAGTATATACGCGGTTGTGAGATATCTGAAAAAATAGTTCCACTATAGCAAACAACACGGATTGAAATCATACATTGCGCCAATATATTTGTTTTTAATCATCAACGAACACCACGAACCACTCGGTGAGTGGTACAGTTTTGGGGATGAACGTTGGGTGTTGTTTTGGTGACGTGTTTGTGCATGCCCATTGGCTTCCGTTCTGAGGCGGTCAAGACACGACCCATTGTCAAAATTTCTGTGTCCATCACTGTAGTTCATCCAAAACAAACCAGAAATGAGACTCAAAGTGTTAAATACCGGAATTATCCTTTAATATTGACTGAGCAAGGCCATGTCAAAGATTGAAATCAAACTTTATATGTAAGTAATTAAAAACACTTTGGATTGACTGATGTTCAAACCGCTATTCTCCTAACAAATGTGCATCACTTTTCTCTAAGGGATTATTTCGATCGTTAGAAATGTGCGTTGGTACTTCCTTTTCTTAAATATCCATAAAATCAGTCATTGCGTGTGCCGTTAAGGGACCTGTTATAGTCCCTTAGGTTTTTAAGGTAAAATGAGTACTAAGGACTTTCTAGCAACGCATAGCAGTACTTAAGGTAATACTTTAGCATTTAAAGGTAAATATTATTGACAGCATTATGGTTCCCTAAGTAAACACTTTTTTTTCTTGCAACCCATTTTTTATTAAAGGTACCCTTAACCTTAAATATAAGGGATTTCTTAGCTTAAAGGCGGAGTCCACGATGTTTGAAAAACGCTTTGGAAAATTAGACGGGCCGACTACCAAAACACACTTATAGCCAATCAAATCAAATCAAATGCCGGGTTGCGTATGTGTGGGGCGGGTCTATCAACAGAAGGTCCAGATTCTATTGGGGTAGGGGCGTGTTTGTTTAGGTGATTTCAAATATCAACATTGGCTTTCAAACATCATGGACTCCGCCTTTAAGGACTTTTATGCAACCGGGCACTGAATTTTTAAAGGCAGGGTCACATATAAATGCACACATAAATATGTCAAGTTTATAGGTAGATAAGGAATGTGTGCAAATCTGTGTGGATTTAAGTACCACAGTGTAACAGTATAACGCAACATATGGAGCAAGGAATTCTCTTGATCTCGAGCCTTTTTTTCTTACCACTGAATGCAGCCAAAGCCTCCAGATTATCGCCCATGTCTCCTGTTACAGTGAGAGACTGCTTCACCTTCAGGTTAGTTTCTCTATGTGGGAAAGAAACAGAGTTCAAATTGAATCATGCAGATAGCTAAAACAGTTTAAATATTATTATTGCCTCCTTAAAAGGATAGTTTTAAAAATTCTATTAGCGTTTACTCACCCTATAACCTTTATGAATTTCTTTATTATGCTGACTACAAACTAAGATATTTTAAAATATTTGTAGATTTTGGGCACCACTGACTTCCATAGTAAGAAAAAAAATACTATGGAAGTGAATGGTGCCCCAGATCTGCTTGGTTCTCAACATTTTTTTAAAAATATATCTGTATTTGTGTTCAGCCAAACAAACAAAAATTATACAGGTTTGGAAAAACTTAAGGGTGAGTAAATGATGACAGAATTTTCATTGTTTGGTGAACTATAGGCTACCTTTAAGATAAATCACTTCATTGTTTCCTCAAGTTTTGGATAAAAGTGTAGGCTACATGCTTAAAACGCTATGTTTGCATGACAATGATGTATTGATTAACGGAAAAGTTTATCCTTTGCACTTTTGAAAAATTTTACGTGCACGTGACAATGCAGTAAAAAGAGTAACTAAACTTATTAATAAATAATACACTGTATTACGTGTGCCAGGCCGGTAGATGGCGATGTTACCTTATAAAGAAGCACTTCACGCCTGTATAAAACATGCATTTGTCTACAGAGCGGGAACTACAAACAATCAAGATGGCAAAAGCATCAAGCAACTTTGTTTAGATGGACGACAAGGGCCCTGGACTATAAAGAAACACAATGTAGTAAACTTTGTTGGAGAAACGTTACTAAACTCAGTATATTGAGCAGTACACACACAGTCCTTTGGCTATACTCGCACATGCATATAGACTAAATTAACCCATGCACATGACATGATTTAACCGTTATTACAGAGAAAACAAGGCGTCATTAATATCAAAAACTTCTACTTTAAAATCCGTCTTTAAAAGTACACCTAAATGCAGTTATTGTGTAAATGATCTGCCAAACTGCATAAAAACTTTACCGGCTGTGGTTGAAATCGCCCCTAAATGTAAAGCAGGTATGTGAGGTCAAGCAACTACTAGTACCAGTACCTGCATGTCAGACAATATAGCCTTACAACAACAACAACAACAACACTCTTATTCGCTTACTCATTTGCTTAAAAACTCACTCACTCACCCATCAAGCTCTGCAGTCTCAATGTAGACCAAGTTTAAAGGTTCACTGGTGGATAACAGGAGCAGATCAGCCTATAAGTGAAGGAAACAGATACATGATGCTACGTAACAGCATTTTTATCTATCTTTTAGTTAGTTTATAACTTTAAGTGCCTTACTGTAACAAACTGGTTGTTTTCTAACTTGATAATGTCACCCACTTGAACATTCATCCATTTTTCGCTTATCAGCCTTTCAGGGAAGGAGAAAGAGAAGTTTACGGCATGTTTTTAAAAGTGGGTGTGCATCATATGTTTCCAATTAATCTAATGTGCTGTATATAATAAATGTACATTCCAATACACTTCAATCATTTACATCAAGTGATGTGTGGGGGACATAACCTGATAAAAACTGACGGTAAAGAAACAATATCCAGAAATCTGAACTTCTGGAAAAACTAGTCATAAATGCCTACATGTTTTAGTTGTGAGTTGGTTGTTACAACTATGACACATTGACATAGGTCAGAAAAACAGGAAAACCTTTCTGTGTCGGCAGCTGTGTCCTGTTAAAAAGACATGTTTGTTTTTTATCGCTAGTGAAAAATCTAAACAATTTAGACCAAACCAAAAACAGTTTAAAGGAATAGTCTACTCATTTTCAACATCAAAACATGTCACCACCTTAACTCAGAACTGTTGATACATCCCTCTATCATCTGTGTGCATGCACGTAAGCGCTGGAGCGCGCTGCGACGCTTCGATAGCATTTAGCTTAGCCCCATTCATTCAATTGTACCATTTAGAGATAAAGTTAGAAGTGACCAAACACATCAACGTTTTTCCTATTTAAGACGAGTAGTTATACGAGCAAGTTTGGTGGTACAAAATAAAACATAGCGCTTTTCTAAGTGGATTTAAAAGAGGAACTATATTTTGAGGCGTAGTGGCACTTTTGGGAGTGCTTCGACTCGGTGCAGTAACACCCTCCCTCTCCCATTATGAGAGTGAGAAGGGGAGCGGACTTTTCAGGCGAGTCGGGGTGCTCCCAAGGGTGCTATTGCGCCATGGAGTGTGGTTCCTCTTTTGGATCCGCTTGGAGGGGCGCTGCGTTTTGTTTTGTACCACCGGGCTTGCTCGTATAACTACTCGTCTTAAATAGGAAAAACGTTGATGTGTTTGGTCACTTCTAACTTTATCTCTAAATGGTACCATTGAATGAATGGGGCTAAGCTAAATGCTATCGAAGCGTCGCAGCGCGCTCCAGCACTTACGTGCACGCACACAGATGATAGAGGGATGTATCAACAATTCTTAGTTAAGGTAATAACATATTTTAATATTGAAAATGAGTAGACTATTCCTTTAAGTGAAAAGAAAAGGTGCATAGGTCTTAAAGGGATAGTTCACCCAAAAATGATATTTTTTCATCCTCAAGTTGTTACAAACCTGCATTAATGTCTCTGTTCTGCTGAACACATAGGAAGATATTTTGTGCAAAGTATGTAACCAAATCGTTTTTGGGCACCAAATACTTCCATTGTAGTATTGTTTCCTACTATGGAAATCAATAGTGCTTCTGGTTCCTGCTTTATTACTGTACAAATATCTTCCTTTGTGTCAGAAAAAAGAAAGTTATACAGGTTTGTAGCAACATGAGGGTAAGTAAATTATGACAGAAATTATGTTTCTGGGTGAACTATCCAGGTTGTACCTCAGACAACAGTCCTGAATAGCATCTCTTAGTTAACATAACCAATTAGCTTAATGGTAAGTGCATTGGCTATTTATTGGTAGCAGCACTTGTTTTTTTCTTTTTGCTTGAAAACAAACAAGTGCATAAACTGAACCAAGGTTGACTGTGGTAGTTAAGCAATACTAACGACACGTTATTGACACATAAGAGATTTGGAGATTTCTGTCTCAAGTACTTAAAAGCTGTACTTGTATGACCAAAACACTACCAAGATGGCCACAGAGTGAACCAACTTTAAACAGACCCCTTGTGTAATAATAAGAAACCAAAACCAAAGATCTGCTTATATTATCAACCAATGTAAAACATTTATTCATCCTTAGTAAACCACTTAACCATTGACAACATTCAATACATTTCTTGTCGTGACAATGTGAATAATTGTATAAAAAGTAGATTACTAGTAAGACTGGGATCAAGTGAAAAACAAATATTGCAGTCACTTACTTTCCATTGAGAAGTATGTTTACTTTACGGTTATTCACCTGCCTGTCACTTCTGTGACGATTCTGCAATAAAGAGTAAATAAAGACAAAATTGGATGTATTTAGAATGAAAGACTACCAAAGATATTGAATATAACAAAATTGAGCACTCCTATTACTATGAATACAGGACAATGCAACAATCAATATGGGCGCTTTGGCAACGAAAGTCCCGCCTTCCAGTTAAAAGAACCAATCATCCATCAATAAAGACAATTCTCTAGAGAAGAGGCTCTATATAGATGGTTTTGTCGGATGCATGTGTGTTTTCGGGGTTAAGTGTCTAGGCGGACTTAACTTTTTGTCTCTGTCTGTTTAAATGGTCCGGGGCTAGTGGCTAAACTGAATTTTGGAACAAATACCTCATCAAAAAAATAAAAACTATTTTGGTTTTCCAAAGACGAGAGGAGACGGTGATCACGGAGCACAGCCAGCAGCCGATTTGTTATAGTACACATTTTACACAGTAACGTTAGCTCAGTGTAGTTTTTGATACGCTTTAGCAATGATTTGAACTAAAGTAATCTACTTGTTTTTATTTTGCTTTTTATCAGAAATAAACTACTCTAAAAGTCTTAAAGTTGTTGATTTTTTAGCGGAAGTTTACTGGAAGTTGAGTTTGTTCCACAAAAGCCATTTCTTTAGCTGTGTCCCAATTCAAGGGCTGCGACCTTATAAGCTTGGGACCTTAAAGATGAGCACTCTGTCTTTCAAGGTGGCAGCCTCAGAAGTTCGCGAAGAGAACTGAAATGAGACGGTCTAACCTTCGGACGACCCATAATTGGCGTCACCTGCTGCACGCGCCAGTCAGCAGGACATAGCGGAAATGTTTCTGACTTATAAATAAATATGAAATCAGAAAAATATTAATTTAGTTTAGAAAATATGACACGTTGATGTAGATTAAACTATTCAACAGTATATTAAATTAATCAACCTTAGAAATATATGCATCATAAAAATAATAATATTAACACAAAACATAACTTATAATACTAAAACAGTAACAAACTTTTTTTGATAAATACACACTTTTATTTAATGAAGGTTTTAATTGTTTATTTTAGAATATCCAGCCGTTATATGCGGCCGTTGCAGGCGCGCAATGAATCTTGGGATATCCTCGGCTGTTAAGGATCCAGTCGTTCTATCCTTAACATCGCGGAGAAATGAGGACGCATTTTGAGGCTTCATTCTAAGCATCCTTTGAATTGGGATGTCCTTACCAGCTTCAAGTCGCGCTGCTGTGACGCAATCGGTCTTAAAATATGTCCTTAGAAGGTCGCAGCCTTTGAATTGGGACACAGCCTTTATATTGTTACTCCTGAAAATGTCTAGGGTCACATGAGGTGCTTGGCAACTTTGTGCGTGTGCAGTAACTAAAACACCTCAAAAAATTTGAGCTTAAGATCCAAAAGTTATGGTACAGTCGATGTCAGATTTCATTGTTGGTCAATAATATGTTGTTTAATTATGATTAAGTAGATAGGACTTTAGTCTTGCATGACTGAAATAACTGCACGGAGGCGTTGCAAACATGGCTGCCTAGTGGCGCATCTTCCCTAAAGAGACTTTGATAATACTTGACTATATGCCTTATTCTTCGTTCGCAGTATAGTAAATACTACCAGTGTTTACTGTACTGTAAACTAACTACCTACAATTTGAATTAGTAGTATGTAAAGCAAAGTGCATTATGCAACAACTAAGATTTCAAACAGTAATATGCTAAATAAATTGGCACATTTTGGCAATTAGGAAATTTGCATACTACAGGAGGAAGTGTGCATACTATATCAGCGGTTCTCAACCTTTCTAACTTCAAAGTCCCCCTACTGCCCACAGCAATATTTGAAGCCCCCCCACTCACAATTTCACAATTAAGATAAGCAATATCTTTTTTCTTAGTTGTTTTAGCTTATTTTAAAGGGGACATATCATGCAAATCTGGCTTTTTCCATGTTTAAGTGCTATAATTGGGTCCCCAGTGCTTCTATCAACCTAGAAAATGTATAAAAGAATAACCCAGTAACTTAGTTTTGGTAAACCATTCTCTGCGAGCATATAAAAAAATAGGTAATTGAAATCTGGCTCCCCTTGTGATGTCAGAAGGGGATAATAATACCACCCCTTAATCTGCACTATCACGGCACTGCCATTTAGTGCAGGGATCAGCTCATTTGCATGTTAAACACCCAAAAACTGCACATTTTTGCTCACACCTACAAAGTGGCAATTTTAACATGCTGTAATAAATTATCTATATGGTATTGTGAGCTAAATCTTCACATAGGCACTCTGGGGGGCACCAAAGATTTATTTGACATCTTTAATATGTATTGTGAAATGTCCTCTTTAATGCTTGTTTTTAATAATTTAGGTCATCTTGTGGCCCCCTTGGAAGTTTGCGAGGTCCCCTAGTTGAGAACCACTGTACTAAATACTTCACACAATGGTACATTTGGTGCATTTTTATGCATTTGGCCAGGCTCTTATTTATCTAAAGTGACTTACAAGGTATACTTTTCATCAGTAGGTGTGTTCTCTGGGGATCAAACCCATGACCTTTGCACTGATAATGTAATGCTTGCTATTGAGCTACAAGAAGAGTAATATTATGCTTTTTCTAACATAGGCAATGTAATAGCCTCTATCCAGTGCCAAAATCTGCTGTTTTCAGAAACATGCGCTTTATGGAGAGAAAAAGGAGACAGAGAGGAGTGGTGGAGCGCAGGGGTGTGTTACGATTCCCCTCCACTCCCCTCAGCAGGAACATAGGGACTATTGTGCTCCTGCTGAGAGTGAGGTTGCACCCCTGTATCATATTTTCCAGTTCAGCACAGAACAAACTAAAGACCCTAACCTTTAACTTTACCAGTTGGAGGAAAATGTGTTTGACTTTTAAAGAGACACTCGTGTGCCAAACTAAAGGGCATTTAAATTGCACATGCTTAGCCTTTTGGGTAAAACAGATTTAAGGACAAGATGAGTCCCTCTCGGTCACATCAGGACAGCAACAAGCAAAAAAAAAACTCAATTAAAACAGATACAGACTTCTCTAATATAAACATTAAACGTCCCCCTTTGGGATAATGAGATCCTGCTGTTTTCAGTTAGTATGGGACCAAAGGCAAAACATGTAGACAGAATGAATAGAGACCTTCAGCGTGTTGTGTACAATCACATGAGTGTGTGTACTTACGATATCATCAATGGCATCTTTGGCTGCAGTGACTGTCAACACTAACACCAGAGGCACAACGGTGGTGAACCACGGCAGAGAGGAAATAGCAGGAATAATCTACAACACACACGGGTTATATAACTCAAACATGTATGACACAAAATAAAGAGCGCATGTTTTAACATTGTAAATGTTGGGTATCTTTGTAACTCATGTTATTAAGTTACTGTAGTCATGAGACACTAATCATTGTGTAAGGATTGAGAAACACATGTAAGGCCGTTGGATGATACAGGAAGTCAGGGTTATGTTTTGGTCACGTTCTCGGTACAAATGCAAGACTCCAAAAATATAAAATGAGGAAATCACCTTCCCGAGGAATTTCACTTCCTCTGGCACAGACAGTCCCCAGCAAGCAAAAACCGACTAACTATAGACCCAATATAGTCTGGGTATAGCATCTCAAGGCATAAACTGCTGGTTAAACACTTCTCAGATATTAAACCTGTTAACTAAACTCTGGTTTTACGCACCTGCAGGATGAACAGAAATAGAAAGTAAGCGTTGGCGATCCTCTGAAACTGCTCAAACAAGTTGAGAGGCAGAAAGGTGAAGACGTTGTATTTGGAAGTTTTGATAGAGTTCGTCTAGGAATAAAGAGAGATGGATCATAAGCAATGGTTATTGAACACTGTTGTAATGTAATGTCACGGTTGAGAGATACTCTTTGGATGATACTCACAGCATACTTAAAAGACAAGTTATATTCTCTGTCGTTCGCTCTGATTTTCCTCTCCACTTCTAGAAACAAATATAAAGTGGAGCTTGTTAAAACACCCAACATGTGAGCCAAAACAACAGCTTTTAAGATACGTTTTACATATTAACAATTGAGTTTAAGTTGCAACTTTTAGGGCTCTATCTTACACCCGGCGCAATGCAGCGCAATGCGCGACGCAAGTGTCTTTCGCTAGTTTCCACCCTAATTTTCACGTTTAGCGCCGCGTTGTTTAAATAGCAAATGCATTTGCGCCCCCTTTTGCGCCCATGGGCGTTCTGGTCTGAAAACGAGGTGGGATCAGGCGCATTGTTGGCGCGTTGCTATTTTGAGGCAACTAAAATAGACTACGCCATTGACCAACAAAAACCTGGTCTAAAGTCTAAAGTCAATGGCGCAATGTGTTTTATGTTATTTAAAGAGCGCATTAGTAATATGCGCCTATAAACGGGAGGACAACGCAGGTTTGCTTATCACATAGTACATGAATGTGCTGCAGCACAAAAATGCTTTTAAATATGAAAGATTAAAGGATTGAATGTAAAAGATTATTATTGAGTTTCTTGGACATAAATGAGGACTAATTATGAGACGTTAGAAGGCGTAAAGAGCTGCTTCACCTGCAGCCTGGTAAGTAAATAAATGCTTTGCTTTAAACAAATGCATCTGTTTTTAAATGGTTTTTTAAATGCTACCTCACGGATTTATTATATGATGACTCTGTACTTGCGGATATGGTGAGATGAGAAACATTTTTAAGTAATGCTTATAAAAACTCTTTGCTAAAAACAACGCTGTCCAAAGTGCTGAAACACGCAGAGAGCCGTTTGTAAAATCTTTTCTCCTGTTTGTTACAAATAAAGTATTTTTACAGTACAAACCTTTTCTTACATACTTGTAAATTATTTTGTGATGATATTGGATATCCATACATTTAAAGCAATTACAAGCCTGCTTTTTTACTTCCATGACTAAAAGAAAACGGGTTTTAAAGGTTTTAATAAAAAAAATAACAATTTCAATACAAGTGAAAAACAACACAATTATTTAACATTAATCTTAAACTGGGGATCTTCTTCCTCCGCTTAGTTTTTCAGTTTACAAAGTTTGTCATCTAAATAGGGATTAGACATAGCGCCAGCGCAACTTGCTGTTAAAGGGAATGAGAGCTGTGACTCTCATTGGTTTACTGCACGTTACGCCCAAAATACTCCCATTACAATAGGAACAACCCTTACAGACCATGCGCTCGGCACACAAACCATTTTTCCCATTGTTAAATTAGCAAAAGTGGCATCGGACACGCCCGTTTAGACGTTGCGCTGTGCGCTTTAGACAATGCGCTTAGATCGTTAAAATAGGGCCCTTAATGTTGAGATATATTGTTACAGTTCCCTTTTGAGGGAACTCGCGTTGCGTCACTGCGGTGACACTTTGGAGACGCCTCCAGGGGTAAGTGCGTCTGAATGTGTGTATCAAATTCAACTAATGGTGAGGCTTAACAACAAAGACAGGGTGATGCGGGAGCCAGGAAGTATATCGCTATCTGAAATATTGCCAAAGACAGCGTTACAGGGACGCAGGAAGTATGGCAAGCGAGACGCAGCACCTCATTCCCTTCTTAGGGAACAACAGTTACATACATAACCAGAGACGTTTTCAGGTGTCAAACACAACTATGCAAAAAAGCATTTTGGTATAAATCAACATTGGCATACAGAAGATATAAGCATTTAAAGTGAACAGTTTAGCACGTGGGCTTAAAAAGTCTAGAATTTTTATCTTTTTCTACACTACTCGGAATAATATGGATTTTTTTCCAGAAAACTTCTTGCATAAAATAGATTCAAGCACTTTCAAAGACCTGTATCTATGTATGTATATTTCAAAAACTTCCCTACGGTAGTCGCCACAGGACAAACATGTCATCTTCTGAGACAACGTAGTGACAAAAAAAACAATCTCTATTGAACAGTTTGTCTATTTAGGGCTACTGTAGAAACATGGGGGCGCAAACGGCGACTTCCATATAAGGGGACAAGCAGCATACGTAGATAAAAACAGCTCATTCTAAGGTAATAAAAACAATACAGTTTATTGTGTAAGGTCTTTATACATCACTAAAAATATAGTTATATGTATTATATTGCATTTCAGTCAATAGATCCTCATAAAATTTATACAATGCACTTTTAAGAGGAAATGGTTAGGTCATGGTTAGGGTAAGTTTCGGTGAAATCAAGACTAAGCTTTAAAATGTAAGCTAAAAATTACATTAAACAAAGACAGCACACTTTTAGAAAAAAATGCAATGCACAAAAGCTGTCACTGAGGCAGTACCCTTTAAAAAGGTCCTAATATTTACCATTTACATATATTTGATTTTCTGTGCTTTTCACTGCTGCTATTAATGTAAAGCTGCTTTGATACAATTACCAAATTGTGAAAAGCGCTATATAAATAAAATTGAATTGAATTGATACAAATATAAACCTTTGAGGTACTAATATGCAAATGTGTGCTTTTTGCAAGAGCACTGCTACAGCGACAGCGTACATACCTTTTCTCTGAGAGTGCAAAAATGCTTGGGTGACATCTGTGTTTGCGGTTTGACAAGTTTTAGTGGTGTGAAACATTGGCCCAACACATAGCTGTGCAGTGAATTTACCTTTTTCTTTCCTCCGGGTACAGTCTAAGCCAAAGAAGGACATGGCTTCCTTATTTCCCTCTTAAAGATTGCTCATCATTTCTCTGAAAAGAAAAAATAGAGAACTCACAAATCACTTTATACATCATGATTACCCATATCTCAAGATGACCCAAGAATGAACCAATTAAATAACTGAAAAATTAAGCAATATGCAGCAATGATATATGAATAATGCACCACACCTTTTATGCAAACAATAACATGACACAATACACACTTAGACAGATACACAAAAACTCAGGGTTCAGGAAACCGCACTTATGAACGCCCATTGGACCGAATTCCAGTATGACATCATCACAGAAGTTAATTATAGTAACCATATGTTTGTGTTTAAGAATGTGTGTTTTAAAGGACATGATGCAATAGGAGCATGCGTGAGACAAATGCTAGCGGCACCGCTGGAAAAACGTTTTCCACTGCAGCCTCAGCTCGGCTGATGTGTTCACATAACTGGAAAAACAAAGTCATTAAAAAAAATGAGTGTAAATACTTAAGCGGTTACAAATCGGTTTACATTTCCTACTTAAGTTTAATTGGAAAATTTCAAGGAATATTTCACTCGGAAAGAAAACTTTATGATAATGGCACTGCACTACACTGTCTGGTCCCTACATGTAGCCGTAACTGATGTGCTACCCTTTTAAAAAGTACACCTTTTCACCTAAAGAGTTCATTTGATTGCCTTGGAGGTATCAAAGAGTGCATATTAGTACCTTAAAGGTAAATATTGGTACCAAATGTATACATTTTAACATCTAAATGGTACATATTATGAGCTTTTTAGAGGCAGTGACCATTTTCTGACCATTTTTCTGACAGTGTATCAATGGCTCAGGTTTGAAAAAAGGCTAAATTAAAAGAAAATAAAAAGAGGTCACCGGATAAGACAGAGGTTGCGGTTGGGAAAAACAATCGCAGGACTATATACACATGTACCACAGAAACACATATGGAGGGGGGTCTGGGGGTATAATTCTTAAAAACTAACCACAGACATTTATACAGAAACCGCATATGCAAATGTATTGAAGTGCATTCTTGTAAACAAGAATGTTAAAAGAGGAAGTTTTTACATCTTTACCATATCATGGCCAACCTGTAACCTCAGAGTAATACAAAAAACATTTTACAAACATTAAACATACATAAGAACGCACAATGCTTGAAGAGATAAAATGACAAGGATGACAGAAATGTCTCATCACCCTTTTTAAATACACAAAAATGTTCACTTTACATAGTACACTGTTTTACTGTATGTGCTTTGCTTTCTAATAGCCAGTCCATTTTTAATTTTACACTGTTGGTTAACACTTTACTTGAAGGGGTGTTGATAAGACTGACATGACATCTTCATAATGATGACATGACACGTGTCATGAACATGAAGAAGATTTTATGCACATTTGTGACAACTGTCATTAAGTGTCATTTGTTCAATTATGTCATTTTTAATGCAAATATGACATAGTTTGAGATGTCTTTGTTATGACAACTTGACATAAACCAATACAACTTCATCAACATCATAAACATGATATAGCAGAATAATTATCAAACTTAAGAAACTACCTAGCTTTATGGGTTAACATTACATTAAACTGTCCTTTAAATGCCATTAAGTGTTAATACTATGTAAAATAATTTAAAATACCTTAACAAAATGCAACAGACACGTCAAAAGATTATACTTAACTTTGTATGTGCACAATACATAAAAAACTGACAACTAACAGAACTTGTTCTTCCTCACACAGAGGGTTCAAAAATTTTCTGACATAGAAGAAAAAACTAACAAAACATTTACTTAAATAATTTAATGTGATTAGCTGTTTTCCAGTGATATGGACCCAATGGTGCATGGCTTAACCCATTGTTGTACTGTTTTTATTTTAATTTTAGGTGATTTGGTCTCCAAATGCAATAAAATATAATTTTATCAATTTTATTTATTATTATTATTGAATGAACTATTTTATTTGTTAAACACATCGAGAAAACTTAAAAAACATTATGAACTGAAGAATATTCATGACGCTGTTATAAAACTATATGACTGAGTATTAACACTTAATGACATTTTAATGACAAATTATATTTGCACCACTGTAGTTGAGGTCAAGAAAAATATTCATGACGGTGTTATAAAACTATATGACTGAGTAATAATACTTAATGATATTTTAATGACAAATTATCTTTGCACCACTGTAGTTGAGGTCAAGAAAAATATTCATGACGCTGTTATAAGACTATTTGACAGAGTATTAACACTTAATGATATTTTAATGACAAATTATATTTGTACCAATGTAGTTGAGGTCAAGAAAAATATTCATGACGCTGTTATAAAACTATTTAAGAGAGTATTAACACTTAATTACATTTAAATGACAAATTATATTTGTATCACTGTAGTTGAGGTCAAGAAAAATATTCATGATGCTGTTATAAAACTATTTGACAGAGTATTAACACTTAATGACATTTTAATGACAAATTATATTTGTACCACTGTAGTTGAGGTCAAGAAAAATATTCATGACGCTGTTATAAAACTATTTGACAGAGTATTAACACTTAATGACATTTTAATGACACATTATATTTGTACCACTGTAGTTGAGGTCAAGAAAAATATTCATGACGCTGCTATAAAACTAATTGACAGAGTATTAAAGGCGGAGTGCACAATGTTTGAAAAACGCTTTGGAAAAGGAGACGGGCCGACTACCAAAACAAACTTATAGCCAATCAGCAGTAAGGAGCGTGTCTACTAACCGACATCCTTGCCGGGTTGCGTATGTGTGGGGCGAGTCTTTTAAAAGAAGATTCTATTGGGGTAGGGGCGTGTTTGTTTAGGTGATTTCAAATATCAACATTGGCTTTCAAACATTGTGCACTCCGCCTTTAACACTTAATGACATTATAATGACAAATTCAATTTGTATCACTGGTAAAAAGTGGTCAGTTATGTTGTCATGACAAGTTAAGATGCATTGGTTAACAAAGACATCTCAAACAATGTCGTCTTTGCATTAAAAATGACATAATTAAACAAATGACACCTAATGGCAGTTGTCATAAATGTGCATAAAATCTCTTTCATGTTCATGGCACGTGTCATGTCATGATTATGAAGGTGTCATGTCAGTCTTATGAACACCCCTTCAAGTAAAGTGTTACTCTATGTTGTGTTGCTTTTTTGTCCTTTTACTGTATAATCATCCAACTGTCGACAGCTGAACACTTGTAGTACAGATTTTGTGTTGATTCTGATAAACAATAAAATTTGAATGTTGTTTTTTTACATTGCATCAGGATAATGAAACTGTATACAATTCTAGACGTTTGAGTAAATATGTGACCCTGTCTGTGAAATCCAGACTTAAGTTTCATAATCTAATTATGAGATTTGAAGCATCTACATTTCACATTGCAGAGCTCAACGCAAATTTTTTTTTAAACTGGCCCGGATTTCAATGTAAAAGTGTGAATTCAGTGTGACAGTGTGAATTAAGTCAAATGTAATTGTATACATATACATTTTATCCATCATTAGTTAAGACAAATGGAAATTTTTAATTTAAACTCTAATTTTGAAATTTTACAATACTCTCATCAGGGTCAATAGTTTTAGGTATCAGGATTAACTGTGCACAGAAATGGAGAACTCATATCAAAGGAATCATGTTGTAAGGAAGACAATAAAGCAATATAAATAAAACAGTGTTATTAATATGCTGTGTTGATAAGTTCAGTGGACAGATGAAGGGTTACTAGCAAACATTTTAGACACCATGCTATGAGCTTCAAGGTTCGAGGTTTTGTTTACGGTAGTCGCTCATTTCAGGTTTCTGACTTGTCTGCTTTACCTGGAAACTAATAGCAAACTGTGCAAATCATCACATAATTTCTTTTGCCATGTTTTACCCAAGTAAATGTCTGCTTCCAAGAGTTAAATTATTTGAGCCAGTGACAATACTGTTTACTGTCCGGAGCATCTCTCATGCTGGCCCCGGGCCATCGAACAGTCCTTTATGTTGAGCCTTGCATTGATCTTAATAATCTTATTATATTATTATAACTCAATATTAAAGATATCAAGAATATATTATTTTCACAGAATGTTCTTATGTAGGATGATTTTACAAAGAAAACAGTAAATCACAAAAAAAATCCATGTTTGTTTAGGGTTTTCAGAGTCATATATAATAATTTAGGCCTAGATTTAAACAAAAAAGTTAAAAAAGGACCCAAGCTGTCACTAGGGCAGTACCCTTATATTAAGGTCCTAATATGTAGAACTTATTCCCATTTCTGTACATTTTTCTTTCACTTTATTGTCTTGTCATTGGCTGTGTGTACTAGAAGCTTATAACCAAAGAACATCCCTTGTGTGTGCAAGAACACTTGGCAATAAAGCTGATTTTATTCTTATGTCCCATCTATACAAAATTTTTCTCCTCAGATCCTTTAACTTCTTAATCCTCCGACCTTCCTATCTCCGGAGGAAAAACAATGCCAGGTACTTTTACAAATGCTGTCTGCAGTCTACAAGTGAAATGGCTGGCGTGTGTGTGCGCAAGAGATTCAGAGAAACTATTGTGTGACTCCTGCTTTATATCATTTCCATTGACACAGAGCCAAATAACTTGTTTTTGCCTTTCCCACATAAGTAGGCGTGCGTTTGCAAAAAGTGAAATGCGGCATCTTTGATAGGGTTTCGAGATGAGAAGGCAACAACGTCTGAGCTTGGTGGAGTCGCAGGATAGCTGACGCACTCCAGTCAGTCGCCGTTTCATTCACACAGCACTTCAGATAATCTGTGATTCAGTGCTCTGGGGAGTATTTTTAAAACTTTCTATGACTGTAAATGTGTAATAACACAGATAAATGAGGGCGCGGAAATAGACCATTGACAGGATAGGGTTAGTTAAAAGGCTGTGTTATAAAAGACGTTACACTGTCTGGAAAAAATGATAATAAAATGATCCCTGGCTGTCACTGGGGCAGCACCCTTTAAGGAAGACTAAATATTTACCACATAGGTATAGATATGTGCACATTTGGTACCGTTACTAATATGCACTCCTTGCTACCAATATGTAACTCTGATGTGAAAAAGTGTACTTTTTAAAGGGGCACCGCCCCAGTGACAGCTAGACACTATTCTTTTGAGCATTTTATCTGATAGTGTACACTGTAAAAAATGCTGTTGGGTTAAATTAACCTAAAAAAGTCCATATTTGACTCAAACATGTACTGAAACAAGCCAGCAATGTGGGTTAAAAACCTAGCATATGATAATTTAATCATATTGTTTTCATATTGTTAATCAGTTGGGTTTTTTCCATATTTTACCCGAGAGGCAACCTTCCGATCTCTCTGATAAAGCCAATACGGAAGTCATTTAAACTGCAATTCATCAACTGGCAGCTAGAGGCAGGCTTTAAAAGGGAGTCAAGTCCCATCTAAAAATGCCCAACTTTACAGTAGAAAATAATGTGTTTACAGCCTGGTACAAAAAATTTTTTTTGGTCTGTATAGCTAATTTTGCCCTTCGTGACAACTGTGAGGGGGTGAATTTTTTGTAACTCTGTTTAAATTATATTAAAGGAACAGTATGTAGGATTGTGGCCAAAACTGGTACTGCAATCACAAAACTTGTGGCTAAAACTGGTACTGCAATCAGACAACTGGTGCCCAATACACAACATGACAACATAAACATCAGTTGAGGGCTGCAACTCCACTTTTTAAATGACAATATCCTGGCCAGACCACTGTTGTCAGTGATACAAGTATTTGAAATGAAAATGATTTCTTAATGTCTAGTGACATATCAGGGCCATTTTATGATTAATTGATATAAATTTCTTACATATTGTTCCTTTAAGCCTTAAAGTTCTGCATAATTAAGGGCGTGGCCACTTGAGTGATGGTTGAACTGTCACTAGAGTCGAGCCATGGGGGCATGGTTTCAGCGTCTTTGTCCATTTTTGGATATCCGCGACCGAATGATGCGCAGTGACGCGCAGCCAAGATGGCGACAGCAGGTACCGCCTACTTTAAACTTCAAAAACGATTTTCAGTAACCTATGGGTGACGTAACGGACACTACGTCCATCTTTTTTACAGTCTATGATTTTACCCAACGATGGGTTGAAACAACCCAGCACTATTTTAAGATGTATGACGTTAATTACTATTAATAAATAGGGGCGTAAGAAAATATTGTTCAATGTGAGTACCGTGATATTATGCTTTGCGCAATATGGTAAACATGCAATATCATCAGTGTGACATCACATTGATAAGAGAGTTAAAACGGCATGTCTAATGAGACTGCTTTGGTTTAATGAGAATTAATAAAAATGAGATTTGGATGGATTCACACACTGCCAACACACATTAATGTCCAAACACTTTGTAAAAGTGGATTTTGCATAATAGGTACCCTTTAATGAACAGTTTAAGAAATAATTATTTGAAAATAATCAATACAATCTGGTGGTTTTGAAAGTAGGCGTGTGGATTGATCAAAGGCTTCTTTAGAAATCCACTGAAGACTTCCTCCCACGACCACATATAGTATATGAAAAAGTAACAGTACAGCTCCAGAATAAACGGTTCATCATATAAACTCAGACTAAGCCTGGTAAATTACAAGAGAAATGAGAAAAACATTTTGATTCGCTACAATCTGATTACCCGCTGACAGCTCATACAATAGAAGGAAGTGCTTGCGAAAACAAGTGAACGCTTGTACTGAAGACTTATTGTGGGAAAACTGTGAGATAAAAGCGGCAAAAACTACAAAACACTACAACAACAAATATAGTACGCCACACACAGCAAGCATTTGTATATTAAACAGTATTCAAACGTGACTTCAATCCGTGATGTATATCTAAAACACCAATGAATCTGTTTGGAGTCTTGAATACTTGCAGCTTTCTGCATGCGCCTCAGGTGGACAGCCAAAAACATGCTTAGACTCGCAGAAGGATTCTTCAAAAATGCAGTACTTGCCTACAGCCGGAAATGCCTATTGATGCTTGCTGAACATTTAATCTACATTCAGAAATAAAGTATAACCTAGAAAGATAAGACTCACAAGATGCTTTTCCAAATTTGGCAAAGTGAACGCTGAATGCTCTTCAGGGAAGCTGCAATCATGGAGCTTACAGCCCAGGATGTAGTTTTATCTGTTTATTAAGGTGTCCCTCAGACATGTAAACCATCCCAAACATATCCTCAAAAAGACCCGCTGCAGACACGAAGACAACTCGGGCTTAGAGAGACAACATTCCCTGTATAGTTAACAGATTAAACCGTTAGTGAATCATTGTCATCTTTAACAGAGGCTTTAGAGGCAAACACAAACAAACATGAAACATTTGCCCTGAAACTAATGCACTGGGAAATTCAGGAAACGCCTCCAGATCGTCTAGTTGTAGATTAATAGACGAAAGCTTCATCCCAGTAAAGACGTGTGTCACTGTTGCGGTGTGATTTCATCATCGCCTCGGCTTTATTCAGGGTGTGGAGGAAACATGCTGACTGAGAGATGGGCATCATGGGAAGAGTGCGCTAGGCAGCTCTGGCGCTCTATGATATTTGGTTTGGAGTGTGAACCTGTGTTCAAGCTTTGAGATATACTGAAACTTCAGCCCTATAGATGTGACACGCATGTGACTTCAACTTGCAAAAAAGGCTTACGCAAAGAAACATGTCCCAACCAGATATGCTTGGCAGTTCTGGGTGTTGAAAGTGTATTCATGCCAGGTCTATGACTGAAGTTGACAACCAATCAAAACTAATGTAATTCAGGATGACAAAATTAAAATAGTTGACCAAACTGTAATTTTATAATAATTTTAACCTACACTGCAAAAAAATTCTTGTTGCACTTAATTTTTTAAGCTTAAAATTAATTTCAACTTTCTTGACAACCTGATCTCACGAATTTCCGTGGCATTCTCACGGATCTCCGCATTTTTCCGTGGCCCTGCTACGGACTGTCTTTTTCCGTGGCATTCTCACGGATTGGTTACTCAACTGTTTTGTCCTATTTTCTTACCATTTTTGCTTCGGTTTAGGGTTAGATTTACATGAAATGACATCCCTACCCAAACCCAACTCTAACCCCAACGCCAGGCGACAATTGTTTAAAGTTTAGAAAATATAAAAGAATAAATCAGAAAAAATAGTATAAACCAATAGTTTAAGTGACATACTAACGCAAACACCAAATCTAACCCTAAACCGAAGCGAAAATCGTTTGAAAATAGGAAAAAGCAGTTGAGTAACCAATCCGTGAGAATGCCACGGAAAAAGACAGTCCGTAGCAGGAGATCCGTGAGAATGCCACGGAAAAATGAGCACAAAATTCCGTGACTATCCCACGGAACTTTGTGAGATCATGTTGTTCTTGACTAGTGAAGACTTAAAGTTGAATTAGCTTAAGTTACTTTAACTTTATTTTTATAATTTATATTTAAAAAAATAAAGTTGAATGAGCCTAAGTTATTTTAACTTTATTTTTATCATTTATATATAAACAATTTAGTTAAATTAGCTTAAGTTATTTTGACTTTATTTTAATCATTTAAAGCAACTCCTTACTAGTCAAGATCAAATCAATTGTAATTGTATTTTCCCATTGATTAAACTTTGTAATTGTAAATTGTAATTTTTTCATTGATAAAACTTAGATTGTTTTGCACTTTAACGTTTAAGTTTAAACAACTTGAATTAACAATAAAGTTGTAAAAGACCATTCAACTTTATTTTTTTAAATTTATACCAACTCCTCACTAATCAAGAAATGTGAAATGACTTGTCAATGCAGTTTAAACTTAAAAATTTAAAGGGACACTCCACTTTTTAGTAAATATGCTAATTTCCAGCTCATTTTAGCATTAAACATTAGATTTTTACCGTTTTGGAATTCATTCAGGCGATCTCTGGGTCTGGTGGTACCACTTTTAGCATAGTTTAGCATAATCCATTTAATCTGATTAGACCATTATCATCGCACTCAAAAATAACCAAAAAGTTTCGATATTTTTCCTATTTAAAACTTGAATCTTCTGTAGTTACATCGTGTACTGAAAATTTTACGGAAAATTAAAAGTTGTGATTTTCTAGGCCGATATGGCTAGGAACTATACTCTCATTCGGCCTAGAAAATCACAACTTTTAATTTTCCGTCCTTCTTAGTACACGATGTATCTACAGAAGAGTCAATAAAAAAAAAATCGAAACTCTTTTTGAGCACGATGCTAATGGTCTGATCAGATTCAATGTATTCTGCTAAGCTATGCTAAAAGTGGTAGCGCCAGACCCCCCGGAGATCAGGTGAATGGATTCCAAAATGGTAAAAATCAAATGTTTAATTCTAGGGGAGCTGGAATATGAGCATATTTTCAAAAAAGTGGAGTGTCCCTTTAAGTGTAACAACAGATTTTTACAGTGTAGCTTTGGGTTAAAAAAGGGACGAACCCAGCCAGTGGGTTACATTAACCCATAAATATTTATATTTGACTCAACAATGGGTTCAAACAACCCAGCATTTTGAGTTCAAACAACCCAGCATAGGTTCACTTACAACCCGACAGGTTGGGTTTGTCCATTGACCCAACGCTGGGTGGAAAAAAACCCATTTTGGAGCGTAATGTATAGGAAAATGTAGGTGGTGAGATTATTTCCCATCTGTTTAATAATTCATAAAGCAAAAATGAGTAAAGTAATAGCTGAAAACTCCCACTATGCTTTCATTTTGCATTGCTTGTTTGTTTTATGACTTTTAAATTATTCTCACACTGTAAAAATTTAAATAGCACAGCTGCTGGGCTAAATTAACCCAGAAAAAGCTTACATTTGACCCAATAATGAGTTAAAACACCGCAGCATTTTGAGTTGAAACATAGGTTAAATTAAACCCAAAGAGTGTACAGTAAGTATAACCAATTTCCACCTTATGAAAAATGTGATTTGCATATTTGCTTAATAGCACTATGTTATTAACATTCCGATTACAATCCTACTATTTCTACAATCAGTATTGCTAATCGATATGCTATATCTTAAGAACAAAATACACATGCCTGTTACGTAATAAACATAACATAACATCTCCAGTTGGTAACACTAATGCACATTTTGCAATAATACCATGCATTTTACATGCATACGATGCACAACTGTGAAAAAAGTGCTATAGGAGTACATTTGAAATACTTTGCATGCAACAAACAGGATTTTAAAGGAACCGAGTTACTTCTGTTTGCTTTGTTTGTTTAGTCATGAGATTAATAAGTATAATTAAACTTCCTTGTTATTCATTTAATGAGGACAATATGCATAAGTACACAAGCTGCTTTAAATGATTATAAATACATCAAACAACACAGTCCAGTAAAGGCATCCGATCGATAAATCACAACTAAATGGAAAATAAGAGCCGAACAGATGACAACTGAATAATTCAACTCATCTTTACAACGGCGCTCAGGTAGAGCGTTGGCTTCTCACTTTACCAGATAAAAGCATGTCATTTCTAATGACCTTTTAATTTTTTATCCTTTAACAATAACAAGCTGTCAGACAGATAATTATATCTGATCGGACCGAGCCTGCTGTTTGTTGTCAATGCATTATTTATTCGCTGCATTTGACAATGAAGTTATACGGGCCACCGGAGGGACACAGGGTCACGCTTCAGTCACAGAGACAATACACAGAGATGGATTTTACCAAACTTTAACTCTTCATTCTCAGCATTAGATAAACTCACAATAAAAGTTAAAGAAACAGAAATAGTTTAAAGGTCACGTTCTTTCTGATCCCATTTTCTAAACCCTAGTTAGTGTGTAATGTATAGCATAAATAATACCTGTAAAATGATAAAGCTCAAGGTTCACTGCCAGGCGATATATTTCCTTTAACAGAATTCACCTTTTAAAGCCTACAGCGAATGGCCGGTTTGGACTACAGCCCTCTTTTCCTGCTTTAATGACATCAGTAGAACAGTTTTTTGACTAAACTCCACCCACAGGAATACGTTAGTCGCTAGCTTAGCTAACGGCAAGATACGCTAACGGCAAGCTAAGCTGCCATCGAATCACAACACACTAAACAAGCTACACAATCAGAACTCGATATGTATTTCTGAAAGAGGAACTTTAACAGTTTATGAAAAAAGTTCTCCAATTGATGCTTTTACTAAACTAGGTGTATTAACCTTAACGTGTGTAGTTTAAACGATTTAATTCCACAGATTTCCACAAAACGCCTAACTTATAGGCAAATTAAAAACCTCCTGGCCTTCCCATATAAAAACATGTTGTCACAATGCGATTTTAGTGCACTGCATTTTAGTTGCTAGGGTGTTGGTGATCTGAGTACTTTTATAATTGGCCAGAAGAAAAAAATCTATTATATCTATACTGTAAATCTCCATGACCTTTTGTGAACTCTCTGTGACAACCTAAGGCTGGGTACACACCAAAAGATAATTGGGCTGATTTTGGGCCGATTTCCCCCTTCCGACAATCCTAGCTATGTCCCGAGTATTGCGATGGTTCTACAGATTATTTTATCAGATTGTCCCTTCGTGTGAGGTGTGTTAAGAGTGTCCAAACCTGCTCGGAAGAACGTCGGAGCCGCGCGATCGCGAATCGTAAATATTCAACATGTTGAATATTTACCATCAGAAATCCTGATGTGTGTGGGGAATCCCAAGGACAAGCGCGAGCACGCTATTGAGATTATCACGTGAAACAAAACCATATCCTATCAGAAAGCTACATGAGGGAAGACGGAAGCAGTCATGGCGCAGCACAAAGGCCGCTTCTCAATACGTAGGTCGCACTTCCAGGCTGCATAAACATCATCAAGACTGTCTTATTTCAGAATATTAACAGTTTAAAAAATTGACTATTATTCCTAGTTTATCGTATATTGTTGTTATATACTTATGACTTGCGAATGTAATGCTCAGTTAACTTAAATAAACAAGGTTTCATGACGTATGCAGCCTGCATATGCGACCTCCGCAGGCTACAGCCCTGGGATTGAGAAATGGCCAAAGTGAAGTTGATGTGGACAGCAGATATGGAGGATCTGCTTGTTGATTTGTGGCAACAGCACGAATGTTTATACAACGTGTCTTGTAAAAATTATTCCAAGCACTATCATTGAAATGTCGTCCTGCATATCGTCCGCCATGCTTATTCTGAAGTCTCGCGAGATTTTGTGGGATTTCCTGTGTTCACAGTCGAGACTCTGGTTAAAAATCTGTTTGTGTGTGGTATGCTGTCTTCAGCCCCGCCGCTCCCATAACGCGCATCACGCGCTGTGCGTAGGGCACCACATGCCGAGGGGGCACCAAAAATAATAGCCTAATGAAAAAAAAATTATAATGGTGAAATTATTTCATTAGCCTATATAAATAATATTAAGCACTTTTTATCCATGTGTATGTTACAAAAAAGGGTGAACGAGATAATTTAATTACTCTGGTATAGAAAGTATGCCCCCCAGCCTTTGATGGTCCATGCCGGTTGATCACGCGGGCGCATGACGAGGTTTGACAGAGGCCGTTTCTCAATCCGAAGGCTGCAGCCTCCAGAGGTCGCATTTCTAGGCTGCATACGTCATCAAAACGTTCTTATTTCGTAAAATTAACTATTATAAATTTGACTATTATTCTCAGTTAATCGTAAACTGTTATAATATGCTCATGACTTGCTAATGTAATGTTCAGTTAACTGAAATAAACCAGGCTTGATGACGTATGCAGACTGCACACGCGACCTCGCGCAGGCTGCATCGTTCGGATTGAGAAACGGCCAGTCAGTAGGCAACTTTTGGAAATGGCCCCGAAAAGACAGCAGGAGTCAGTATTGGAAAAAAGAAAAAGGAAGAAACTGCGGGATGATGCCCGTGCATCACTTGCAGGTAAGTCCATCATGTTTAATAAATCCTAAATAAGGGAAATGTGCATTATGGGCTGCAGCTGCTGCTAATCGTAATGCGCCTCGAACTTGCAGTGCTGACATTAATGTTAGCAAACTATGTTGTTATAATTTATAACTTCAGTGCAAGCTAAATTGAGATTTTACTGTAAAACATTACCTATGCATATGCAGTTTACAAATAACTGACGCTGCTGTTTCTTTCTTTACTACGTTTCTTTAGATATTGAGCAGTAACGTTAGTTTATTTTGTGGTTTATTTTGACGTGACGGTGGTTAATACTTTCTCAGTAAACGTTAACGTTAGAAGTCAGTGCACATGGTAGGCTAACAATTCCTCTTAAATATATATAAATATAAAACGTCATTATGAAGCAAACATTACTGTGACACTTACTTCTCTGAATCTTTGTTTTATTTAAGAATACTGAGTATTCTTGTTTATTTATTGATGTTTATTTAATGTAATTTATTTAAAGTGACATTGTACTTGGGATGAACATGTCTGGATTATTTTGATAATTTAAGTTTGGTATTTTTTTTCTATTTTGCTATTTTATAAAAGTTTGCACTTTCATATGTGTAGTGTGTGTTGTCTAAAGCTGTTAATATTTTACTTTCTGATTTTAAGTTATATGTTTGTTAATAAAAAATGAAACTGGCAAAAACAGACTTTTTTTCTCAGGGTTGGGGTGGGGGGCATTATAAAGGAATTATGCTTAGGGCACCAAAATGGCCAGCAGCGGCACTGGCTGTCTTAGACCACAAATATGAGGATAAAAATCCTAGATTTAACCGTTTGCTCCTATAGTGTGTGGTGTGCCATTATGTGTCAATCACATTTTGACAATCTTATAAGATGTAAAAATCTTCTGGTGTGTACCCAGCCTAATCTATGCCTACACAAAATTGTGGTGAAAATTTACATTGTGAGACTTTGCTCCTTTGCGGTACATATTGCGATAGTAGAAATACTGGATGACTTCACCAGATGACTTTTTTTACTTCTGCCTTGCATTTCTTGTAAAGCGCATCGATTTCTTACAGAGACGTCTGTGATTCCTCTCTGCCGTTTGAAACTTGTTCTTATATAGTCTAGCAAAGGTATACAAAATAGTTTAAAGGTCCCGTTTTTTCTGTGTTTTTGAAGCTTTGATTGTGTTAACAGTGCGCAATATAATGTGTTTATGTTTCACAATTTACTTATCTGTGTAGCACTGTTTTTACTGTCCTTAAAACGGGCTGATGTCTTCCTTGTTCTATGAAGTCTGCAGAAATACGTATCGAGTTCTGATTGTGTAGTTTGTTTAGTGTGTTGTGATTCGACAGCAGCTTAGCTTAGCAGAGCCGTTTGAGCTGAGCTGGTGACTGACGTATTCCTGTGGGCGGAGTTAAGTCAAAACTGTTTTATTCACGCCATTTAATCGGGAAGTAGAGAGCTGTAGTCCAAACCGGCCGTTCTCTGTAGGCTTAGAAAGGGGATTTCTGTTAAAGAAAATATATCACCTGGCATTGAACTTTGAGCTTTATCATTTTGCAGGTATTATTTATGCTATTATAGCAACATTACATACTAACTAGAGTTTAAAAAATGAAATCAGGAAGAACATGACCTTTAACTTTGGGAAAAAAATCCCCTGTATGTTTTGCAATGTGACTATTGCACATCTGTGCATTGCGATGTCGATACAAAAAAAAAAAGATAAATTGTGCAGACCTAGCCTGATGCCTACAGTTATGATTTAGGCCCATCCTTTAATGCCAGTCTATGGCATTTTAACAGTAACATTTTAAGTACAGTATAAAGAAATGTAATATAGTAACACTTGCTATAGCAAACACCACTAATACAATCAGAAACATATCCAATCATTGAGGAAGGCAGATTTAACCAAAATGATCTCTTGTGAATAAAAACAGAAGTGATGGTCTTATGCCTCATTGAGTTATGTAAAACAAACTTCAGATCAAGATGAGTAGTTTCTCTTTTAACAAACTACACTACACTAATATTTATTGTACACTAAACTAATGCCAAACCACTTAAAACTGTCAGAGATAATGTATAAACATCCCATCATAGACAAACTTAGAAATGTAATCTCTGGTTTAAAATAGAGCAACTATCTTATCTTCTGCTCTAGCATAATAATAATATGTGTGAAACTAAGTGTAACAAACGTTTGCCAATTTAATATTCAGCTGGATCATTAAGATAAGAAAAAGGAAAAATGATCAAAAGCTGTTGATTTGGAAAATTCACTGTCGGAAAAAATTGTCAAAATTAAGGGTGGACCGATCCAATACTTGCACTGCAAAAAAATTACTTTCTTACTTATTATTTTTCAGTAAAAATATCTAAAAAAATTATTTATTTTATTTTCTTGATGAGCAAAATGACCTAGGAAAATAAGTCTAGTTTTTAGATAAAAATATACAATTTAAGCGAATTTGTGCTTAAAACAAGCAAAAATATCTGCCAATGAAAAAAATGAAAACTTATTTCAAGAATTTTATTCTTATTCCATTGGCAGATTTTTTTGCTTGTTTTAAGCACTCATTTACTTAAAGTAAAAAGTTTTTGGTCTAAAAACTAGACTTATTTTCCTAGGTAATCTTAATTTAAGAATTTTAAGATATTTTTACTGAAAACAAGAAAAAAATACTAAGTAAGAAAGTATTTTTTGCAGTGTGAGATCGGGCCGATCTGGACCTTTTTTGCTGGATAGGGTATCGGACAAATCCGATACTGTGTGTTACTATTGTCCTGCTATATAAAAGCACCATAAACATTTTTATACACTATTTTCAAAGTCTTCCTAATATATTCGACAGCTTTATGCGAAAAACTGGAGTAGCGGTGAATTAAACGCAGAAAAACTAGGATTGGATCGGTATCGGCCGATACTAAGAATTCAGGTATCGAAATCGGACTGGTATGGAAAAAATGGTGTCAACCCACCCCTAGTCAAAATATGTACCCCAGCTGTCACTAGGGCTGTACCCTTTTAAAAAGTACACCATTGCACCCTAAAAAATTCAATGTAGTACCTCAGAGGTACATATTGGTACCAATTGTATACATATCCGTATATAATGGTACATATTAGGCCCTTTAAAAAAAAGTACTGTCCCAGTGACAGCTCGAGTACATATTGTGATTATTAAAAAAAAGTACATAAACACGTTTCGAACAATAAAAACAACTGTGGTATATATGTACTGTAATGAATAAAAAGCCAGTTCTCACCAGGTAATAAAACAGCTTGATTTTGGATGTGCAATAAAGTTGTCAAGTCCAAGCAAAATACGAAATATCCAAAACTTTCTCAGTGTAAGGAACTAAAACAAAAACTCTCCCTCATGCCGTGTATGAACACAAACCCTCACAAGCGCAATCTCACTTCCTGGGCTTTTCAGTACTGTTGTTTCCCTGACCCCTGACCTCCGGCATCGCACCCTCGGGATTCTTACCGTAAGCGTCCTTCGGTGACACTGCAGTGTGTGTAGATCTAGTAAGCAATCCAGACACTCCTTTTTCAAGCGGAGACCACAAAAAGTCCAGCTTACGTCTCCTCCTCTTTGTCTCCTCCTTCTTTCAGCCTCTCCTCAGCTTTCCATCTGCTCTCACTTTGCGCTGATGGGAAACAGAGCACAGAAATCCAGTGTAGACTCATTCACACGCGCAAGCACATACATGATAAGCAAGAGAGGCGGGCAAGCTCGGGTTACTCCTGTGACGCTTTATCTTTACGAATTTGCTCGGCTTTCCTGTGTAGCGAACACAGACTTTCTCAAACTTCTGCTTGGTTCACCACACCTCTCTCTCTCTCTCTCTCTGTGTGTGTGTGTCTCTCACCCACTACTAGTAAAGTATCGATTTCCTGCACACCAAAAAAGGAAGAGACTTTTTTTTCTCCCTCATTCCTTCAGCCGCGTGTCTCTCTATGCTCACCGCAAGGCCACACACACATTTACTTAGCTGTCTAAACTAAGACACACGGCCTTCATTGTTGTTAAATGCAGTTAGTACCGTTAATACAGTAAACTAAGACTAACCCTGCCTATAACATTTTATTGTGTCCATATACTGTATATAGCCCCTGAAATGTTGCTAAATCGGCCACCACGAACAGAAAACCATGAAAATTAGGTTTCACTTCCATTCTGCTGACAAAAAGTCAAATATACAATCTGCACATGCATGCATGGCAAACCTTATATAAGTAGAATCTGTTATAGATCATCTTATAAACAGAAAATGCAAAAGACGTGTAATTCTTTCCAACTTCTTTCTAAACATAGTCATTCATATGTACACAAACATATACAAAGTGTGCACATTAAGTAAACAATGTGTCCAAATCCCAAATATTTATAAAAGCTTTCATACTTAACCTAAAATGAAAATTAGCTCATGTTTTACTCACCGTCAAGTTATTCGTATTATATTAAATAATGTCATGGCTCTTTTCAGCTTTGTAATGGCATTAGAGTGTTGCATTAGATAGTGCCCCATTGTTAAAGCTCCAAAAGTGCATCCATTCATACATCAAAACTAGGGCTGTCAAAAGATTAATCGCGATTAATTGCATACAAAATATAAGTTTGTTTTTGCATAATATATGTACGTGCACTGTATGTAATTATTTTGTATGTGCACATATATATATATATACATATATATTAGGGATGCATATCAATTAATCGCGATTAATCTATAGCAGAATAAATGTTTTTGTTTACATCATATATGTGTGTGAACTGTGTTTAATAATTCTGTGTATATAAACACACACACATGATGAATGTATATTTTTAAGAAAAATATATTTATATATTAAGTATGTAGATTTATATATAATATAAATTATACATAAATATACAAATGTATATACACATGTAAACATTGCTTAAATATATACATGCATGTGTGTGCATTTAACTATACAAAGTTATTATATACAGTACACACACATATATGATGTAAACAAAAACTTTTATTCTGCTATAGATTAATCGCGATTAATTGATATGCATCCCTAATATATATATATCACACATAATAATAATTAAACACAATGCACACACATATATTATGCAAAACCAACTTTTATTTTGTAAGCGATTAATCATGATTAATCTTTTGACAGCCCTAATCAAAACATATATCACACATAATAATAATTAAACACAATGCACACACATATATTATGCAAAACTTTTATTTTGTAAGCGATTAATCATGATTAATCTTTTGACAGCCCTAATCAAATCTAATCCATACGGTTAAGAAATGTCTTAATGCATTTTTGTAAGTAAAGATTTATATTTTAAACTTTATAAAATGGATGTACGGGTGTACACGAGAGAGTTGAGGTCTGGTGGAATGCTGCAAAAAATGGGAACGCGGATGGGGCGTTCCGCGTGTATTGAGGGTTGCCACGGGAAACGAGTTGAAAAATCTGAACTTTGGTGGATTTCCGCGCCGCATTAGCCAATCAGGACCTTGCTGTAGTAGTGATGTGATTACAGGAAGCGAGCGGAATCTCAGCGGAGTCGCGGAAGCCCCTCCCATGACGCAAATTTCCACGTGAATGTCTCGAATGACTAGAATTTCATACGTGGTTTTTACGAAATCCGCTTCTTGTGGGAGGGGCAAGCGCTATGCTGCCTGTTTGCAAGATGGCTGATGATGATTGTGCATTCATTGAGAGAGTTACCGGTGTGTATTTGGTCACCTTACTATAGAGGAAAAATTGTTTAAAAAAACGGCGGGAATGTTGCGGGTCTATAAACGTCACATGACTCAAAAGTGAAATTTGTATTTACAACTTACCAGGTTGCCCAATGTCCTCACTGACACTCTTCCAAGCGAGGTTCTTTTTATTGCTGTCTCTGTAGAAATAAAAACTTGTGTCATATAGCTGCGGGTGACTGCTCACGGACAATATCAAGCATTCCTTCATGTTAAATGAGTGATCCTGGCCAGGGCTGCCACCACAGCAGCAAGCAGGCTCCTGAATGGTTAATGCGGCACGAAAATCTGCAAAGTTCAATTATTTTTAGCTCGGCGTCAGCCGCAAATTCACGTCAAACACAAAATGCACAAAAAGCACCATTCTTAGACTCATGAATGAGGCGGAAATGCATCTACCGTGCCGCGCTAAAAGCCTCATTTGACTGAAAGCAACTTCCACTGACATATCGTACAACAATACCCTTTGTTTTGTCTCAAAATGCACACAAGTAATGTTTTAAGTTAGGCGTGTTTGTTAAAACTAGTTATATTTCCTAATGAAACTAAGGCCTAGTCCTGGTTAAAGCTAATCCCTGTCCAGGAAACCGCTCCTTAATAACTATATGGATTAGTTTTTGATGGATGGAAGCACATTTTTTGAGCTTTAAAAATGGGGCACTATCCAATGCCATTATAAAGCTGAAAAGAAGCAGGATATTATTTAATATAACTCTGGCTGAAAGACGAAGGTCATATACACCTAGGATGGCTTGAGGGTGAGTAAAATATGGGCTTGTTTTTTTTTATTTTGGGGTGAACTATTCCTTTAACCATGTTAAATTAAACAACAACAAGAAGTAAACAAAGAATATAATTAAATATCTCATCACCTAGTGATAACCTAAAACTCCCCCGAAATGTGGAAGTGAAAAAAGCTGAACACGATGTGGCTCAAAATAGCTTTATGACATATATCACACAAAATATTTTTTACTTGTCTCTCAAATTAAATTAAGGAATCCTAAACACGATCAAATGAGCACCTAACAACATTGAGGACTTGCATGTAATAGAAACAACTGGTGTAATACAATATTGGTGGTCTTACCTCTGTTCCAATGACTTTTTTAAATGGTCACATCATGTAAGGCAAGGAATAAAATGGCCTGGTGATTCTGAACAACAGGTACAGCTGGACCTGCCATATACCTGGATCAGGTTTCTCAAGAGGAACATCTACAATATAGAGAGGAGGAACACCATCACATACAACTGACATGTTAAATTAACGAAAACAGAACGGAGGAAGTGATTCAAAATGAACAACCAGAAAAACCACAATATCTATCATGCACAAAATATAAACTCGATCATCTAAAAACCACTGTAGCGTATGTAGCTTTCATTGTATGGGCAGCACAAAAAAGCTATGGGTTCAAACCTCAAACCAGGCCTCATCCATGTAACGTATACCTTAAATGCACTGTAAGTCACTAAAAGCATCTGCCAAATGCATAAATGTAAATATTTATCAAGACACACACATAAAGAAACAAAAATCTTTACTTACAGCATACTGATGGACTTCAGATTAAATTTACTGTAGAACCATGATGCTAAAAGTGTTTTGAGATTTTTATAGGACATAGATCTGAGTCTTTGGGTGGTTGTTGTTTTATTGACCCAAGCTAACAGACCAAACAGATCAGGGGCACCATTCAATTCCATAGTATTTTTCCTATTATGGAAGTCTATGGTGCCCCAGATCTGCTTTGTTACATTCTTTAAAATATCCTCCTTTGTGTTCAGCAGAACAAAGAATTTGAGGGTGAGTAAATGACAATAGAATTAAAAACATTTTGGTGAACTATCACTTTAAGTTCCTACATAAGGCTCAGGCCTGTTAAAGGAAAACATCACCGCTTTTCAATATTTTACTATGTTCTTATCTCAACTTCAACAAATTTATACATACCGTGCACTTCATCTTTGTACAGCGTGTCGTGAATGTGTTAGCATTTAGCCTAGCCCCATTCATTCCTATGGCTCCAAACAGGGATGAATTTAGAAGCAAACAAACATTTTCATGTTTTCCCTATTTAAAGACTGTTACATGAGTTACACAAGTAAGTATGGTAGCACAAAATAAAACGTGCCGATTTTTTAAGCGAATAAAAAAGAGAACTATATTATATGGTGGAAGAGCACTTAGTTTGCAGCACTTCGACTTCGGCACGCAGTAACATCATCACTCCTGACTACTCCCCCTCTCGCTCAAAATTACTGCGCCCGAGGTCGAAGTGCTCTTCCTCCATATAATATAGTTCTTATTTTTGATCGCTTAAAAAAAAATTGCACGTTTTATTTTGTGCAACCACACTTACTCGTATTACAAACGTACAAATAATTCATAATTTTTTTTTCATAAACATTTTATAAATAAAGTTTTAAATACATAAATAGCTTTTCACTTTTTGACAATACATACATAAAGTTGCTTACAATAAATAGGCGTACGTGGGAATCTACTTTACAGAAAGTGTGCATCTGTTTGATTGTGCATATATAAAACAACAACAACAACAACTATTACAGCTCAAAATGTTAGCATATACAACTACTTGGCACAAGGTAAACAAAGTTTCATACCTCCCTTCTTATTGGCTGGCACTGGTTGGTCTATACAGTATGTACTTATTTGTTTTTGGCTATTTGTAAACAAATAAAGCTGCTTGATATTAAATGGAAAAGTCTGAGCACATCACAGATACCTTTAAAGTCAAACAAAGATGATGAACGACAGGTATTACAGAGATGAATTTCAGGAATTACTTTAGGAATGAGAACATGTGTATCTATCAGTATGTTTACATGAAACCCAGAATGGTGCTTAATGCAAAAAAATTACTTCTTATTTTAGCTTATCTTACTCTCTAAACATAGTCCCTTGAACAGCGTGGATACTTAAGTGTCCATGTTAAAAGAACGTCTAAGAATGTAAACCTTAAAAAATGTTTTCTGTTAAGCACATGTAAGTTTAATCAATCAAAGTTGGGCAGCCAATAACTGTAATAATTTAAATAGCTCTTGTTAGACCACTCCCCCTTTGTAAAGACTCCTCCCACTCAAAGGCCACAAGTAACAGTGTGGAATGAGCTACAAGATTTGTGCTTTGGCAAAAACTTTTGTATCATATAACCGAAATGCGTCTTCTGCATGCACATTTTTCGTAATGTTACCAATGCAAAGTGCTTTAAACAATCTTCAATAAATTCTCACAACTTGCAGATTTATAAGAGCACTTCCTCCACCCCAGATGACCATCTTGATGCACACAGCCAGTCAAACAGTTACGTACCTCTTAAGGCTTTGAATAAATATGCACAATTTTAGAAACAGTGTGGGTCCTTGTAGTCAGTTTGAATTTGCCAGTTGCAAATACCAAAGCGTCTTCATCTCCCCTCCTCGACAGGCCGGGTCTCAGATTTAAGTCTAACAAACTCTTTGGCGACCTCATCGCTCGAGCGCTGAGAGAGGATTCGTAGCACTGTGGTTCCGGTTTCGTCCATATTGATACAGGGACCTAGAGGACACCAGCACACGCAGCTTTTCCGGTCTGCGACGTCGCGCAGCTGCAGTACCGCAATCCCGACCACCCGGTCCGCCCGGCCGAAACAGTAATCCTTGACCGTTATCTGAACCTCATAGCAGTCCAGACTCACACCTTTACCCATCACACTGAAAAAGGAAATGTACAAGCAAGATAAGCTGTTAAGTTGCAAACTATCTGAATGATGCAAGACTTAAATTGGGCTCCTGATCGGTATACGGTACATTACTATACAGTATATTTAAAGGCGGGTGCATGATCTCTGAAAGCCAATGTTGATATTTAAAATCACCTAAACAAACACGCCCCTACCCCAATAGAATTTGGACCTTTTCATGTGATAGACCCGCCCCACACATACGCAACCCAGGCAATGATGTCGGTTAGTAGACACGCCCCTTACTGCTGATTGGCTACAAGTGTGTTTTGGTACTCGGCCCGACTCCCTTTTCCAAAGCGTTTCTCAAAAATCATGCATCCCACCTTTAATATGAGAAACATTAGGTATTAGTGTTATTGTTATATAATTTAAACCAAAAACGGTTTACTTACAATTGAAAGGCCTCGTTGTATTTTGCCGTCCAGCTGTTGTTTTTCGATTTGGTTGTGAACTTCCGTTTCTTCTCCGCTAGTTGTGGACCAATCAAGTTCACCTCAACGAATGGGCGAAACATACCTGATGTCTGCCATTTCATGTCATTCACAGCAACCACTGGAAAGAGAGAGATTTCATTCATATGTAAATACTGCAGATTATCATTACCCCCACAGCTGCTACATTTAGATAAACTTCCTAATTTTAGACCCTTCATGTTGCTACAGTGGTCTCACCTCTCACGCCGAGCTTCTGCTCAGTGTTTCCAGCAGGGGGCGACAAATCCAACTGAATCACTGCTTCTCCTATTGGCCGCTCAACCCCGGAACCTGTCAATCAAACCATTTGACTTAAAAAACAAATTCAAGACTCTATGTACTCATATGTTTTATGTGCTGTTTCTTTTTAAAGAATCAATGTTATACCTTTAAATACATTAGCAATGCAAAAGGTCACAGGTTTGATTCGTAGGGAAAACACATGCTGATAAAATTTGGAGCCTGAATTCAATGTAAGCTACTTTGGATAAAAGCATCTGCAAAATTGTGACCCTGGACCATAAAATCATGAGTAGCAGAGGTATATTTGTAGAAATAGGCAACACTATATTGTATGGTTCAAAATTATGGATTTTTATCATTAGGATATTAAGTAAAGATCATGTCCCATGAAGATATTTTGTAAATTGCCTAAATGATAAAATCTATTTATCATTAGTAATATGGGTTGTTTAGAACTTCATTTGGACAACTTTAAGGTGATTTTCTCAATATTTAGATTTTTTTGCACCCTTAGATTCCAGATTTTTAAATAGTTGTATCTTGACCAAATAAACCTTTTGCGAGTAGACGTCACAGTTACGTCACTGCAAGATGCGCGTGCAATGAAGTTGCAGAAAAACATTGATAATGAATAATACACGAATGCAACGAGCAAGATAACTCACTAAAAAAAGTCTTGTTGTGCTGTTGAGTGTCAGAATAAAAAGGCCAAAAAAAGGTGGCCTTCAATTTTATAGAATACCATCGTAAAAGACACCATTTGAAGATAAACGTAGGTGTTTATGGTTGCAATAAGCCCTTAAACAGGCAGACTAGAGTGATGAAATCATTTGGAAATCTTTTAATAATTAGAATTAAAAATAAGTAGAGAAAATGTCTGGTGTTCGTTGAAGTCTGATCCCTCTATGTGTTTCTTATAGTGTTTTTATCACTTTACATTTAAAATTTATTTAGGAAAAAATTAAGATTTGAATGGGTTATACTGAAATAGCAATAATATCACCATTTATTAAATATTTCATATTTTTCATCTTTTTATCTAATATCTTAGCCAATGTCTATGTTTGTTATAAAATTATTATGTTTACATACTTAATGAGTATATAAATATAGCACACACACACATGATGTAAAGTGTTATTAATATATAAACAGGCCTATGCATATTAATTTGTATGTAAACATAATAGTTTTAGAACAAACACATAGGCTATAAATATAAGAAAGAAATAAAAGAAAACAGGAAAATGATGAAATATTTAATAAATAGTAAAGGCTATAAGAAACATTACACTAAAGGGAAACATAGGGGAAACAGACTTCTACACAACACCGAATTCATAACAATCAGAGTTTAACACTAAAACACTTCACACCGCTACTGCAGAGCTGGAACTTTATGACACCAGTTGGGCTCCACCCACAAAAATCGTCATCTCTGTTTGCAAACACGCAAATTGTCTATATTGTCCTATCCTAACAAACCACACATCAATGAAAAGCTTATTTCAGCTTTTTAGATGAAGTATAAATCTCAACTTATAAAAAAATTATTTTGTGGTCCAAGGTCACAAATGTAAATCTAATGTAAATTCATTTAAATATGCTAAAACTGATATAGTTAAAACATACTGCTATTACTTTACCAAATAAAATCATTCTTAAAAAGGAAACGTGGCCCCATTAGAAGTTAGCTGTGTTAGCATTTATTTATCCACACTAATTAATTTAACCTTCTACTAATGTAGTGTTTTTCTTAGAGATTGGCAACTTAAAAAGTTTTATCTTTCATGTTAAATCCCTTGTGCCAAACCCTCCTCCCCCTTAAAGGGACACTCCCACTTTTTTTTAAAAGTAATATTACGTAGCGATATTACGCAGGGCCCGAAAATAGTCCCCTGCTATTCAAAGTAACCAAGAGGATTATTTTCGGGCAGTGCGTAATATCACTACACCTGCTGCAGCCATGTTACATGCAAAGTCCTTGATTATTACGCTAGAATGAGAGTATAGTTCCTAGCCATATCTGCCTAGAAAATCACAACTTTTAATTTTCCGTCGGTCTTAGTACATAATGTAACTACAGAAGAGTCAAGTTTTAAATAGGAAAAATATTGAAACTCTTTAGTTATTTTTTAGCGCGATGCTAATGGTCTAATCAGATTCAATGGATTGTGCTAAGCTATGCTAAAAGTACTACCGCCAGACCCGGAGATCAGCTGAATGGATTCCAAAACGGTAAGAATCAAATGTTTAACTGAAAAATTGAACAACATTGAATTTCCCTTTTACTGTCACACTTTAGAGGCATTAGCTATTAATAAAATATCTAGCAGTTAACCGACTCAATGAAACAGCCGAGGGACTTAATCTAAATCAAAAAATACACTCTCTCTATCGCTCATGCGTGCCATTGGTTGTCGTCTTCTGGTCTACAGAGAAAATCGCTGAATGAAGTAAGATAAAGAAAGAAATGTTGCTCTTAGTTTCCATAAAATAAAGGAGGATAAATGTATATTTAGCCCACCTCTGTCAGGTCGAACGGTCTCTTTGGGGGTGATCCTGATGCCCATGCCATTTTGAACTGAGGGAGAAGAAACGTGGCATTTTAACAAAAGAAGTCTGAAAGTTGTTTAATAATTTGTGCACAAGGATGTGCACTTGTACAGGGTTTATGCAAACTGGGCATTGTGGGCATTTGTGTGTATGCGTCTCACCCTGAGCATGTTGCGTTGTCAAAAATGCCTTGATAAGAGCATCAGTAGTCTGCGTGTAGAGGGACAGAGCGTATCGCAGGGATGACAGCTCAGGGCTCTTCTCCAGATAGACTTTCTTTAAACCGTTCCCACCGGCATGGAAGAACAGCTAGACCGAGAGAGAGAGATAGAGAAATAGCACATTTAATGAACCAGTATGTATTGTGTTCATGTAGCTCAATTGTGTTAGTAGCACAAAGGTCATGGGTTTGATTCGCAGGGAACAAACATACAGATAAAAACATACACTGAAGCTTGAATTCACTGTAAGTTGCATTGGATAAAATAATAATGTAATGTAAATGTATTTCCATCTGCAAAAGGTGCTAAAGTTCACAGACAGTCATTTTTGTCTGTCTGAATTATGTGTGAACTGTCGTGCCTGTGGCAAGTTAAACACATAATAGAAGTGAGCAACAAGCCTGGAAAAAAAATGAGTGAGGAGGATTTGAGATACACAAGAGATTTTATGTATTGTCCTGTGGAATAATTTATGAGCCATTGTTCATTAAATTGGATGAGCAGTAGAGGTCTTCTCGAGTCCAAAGAAATGTACCCAACCCAAAATTTCTGTAATCCTTTTTACCCGAACCTGACGTGCATAAATCATTTTTTAAAAATGAAAAACCCAACAAACCTGAGAAAATTTGATTAATTTAATTTAATTAATTTTTTTAACCCGACTGGACCCCAAAATAAAAATTGCACAGACATTTGTGCAGTAGTCTGCATCCCTGCATGCACCAGTCAGACAGACAGAAAGAAACCCTGTTGGCCTTGCATCCAATTGGGACCGCTGCTGCATTTATTTTCCTTTGTTATTTGACGACGACACCAAGGTAACTGCTAAAACGTGCATTCAAAATTTATTGACAGGTATGTCTCAACGAAAATACATTTACCGCCAGCCACACAATGTCGCAAGCACTGTTGGCAAACAGAGGGGGGGGTTGGAAAAGGACTCGATGCACACACGTGAGATTGTTCGGGTCCGTTCAACAAAAACACTCATTTTAAATTACCCAAGAAGACCAGATGTCGCTATTATTATACCTGATCCGTGTCTGAGGCACACATGAAATATTTAGACCCAAACGCGCTTGGGATCTAAGTGGACAGGTGAAGACCTCTAGCAAGGCCCACGACACACAAGCAAAATTTTATTTAAAAAGTCACAGAGCACTAAAATAGTTCCTGCCACGAAAGTATTTTCGATACAAATGCTGCATTACAGATCCAAATATTCCTGTCCAAATGACAAAAAATCATCATTTGTATGGCAACCACTGAAGGTGTCCAAGTCTTAAAATTCACGAAATTCTCTCTCCCACACACAGACGCTTCTGCCGTATGACGCATCAATCCAACCAGGCTCAACACTCAGTAGGCAATGTCGACTTGGCATGACAGTTTTGTACAAAAGCAGACATTGAGCGTGTTGTAACTCAGCAGGGCAGGCCATCTCCACCAACACACCTTGATTGCATCCAGCGTCGCCTCCATGATGAGACATTGCCTCGGTGACAAGCTTTTCGGCTCCGCCCCTCCCTGTGACAAACAAAGTGACATAATTAGCCAAACCCACTGACTTTGCTACAGATTGTTATTCTTCATACTCTAAATACATCCCTGTCTGTGAAAACCCAGCTTAAGACAAGTAATTTTTTTATTTACTTAACTCTTTCCCAGCCAGTGCCAGCATTTTTATGTTTTTTTACAAAAGTTGAATGTCTTACAGAAAATATTTTTCTTTAAATATATAAACATACAAAATATATGAAGAGTTTGGTTCCAAAACGCAATAAAATTGTTACCGCCAAAATCAGAATTGAATTTGGTCAGTATTAAAAAGTTAATTCTTCATTTTACGCAAAATCCGACATCCGCCATGTTATTTTGTCATTTTTCTTCCTTTTTTACCAAAATGCGATAAATGCCGTTCCTCCTTCTCTGCGGAATCTGATACATCCGCTTAACATATCGGTGAAAAAACGTAAGCCATCAAAATCTAATAATATACATGAGAGGCACTCAGGCACAGAAAATGCCGGCTGTTACTTGTTCTCAAGCTTCTATCATGCTAACACATTGACCCCAAGGGATCTTATGAAAAACTTCCCATTATTTTACGCAAAGTCATCAAAAATCAAGCAGGACCAAAACATTTTACAGCTGATCGCTGTCAAAAAAGTTAAGCGACGACGTCATTAAACGCCATTTTTCTTACCGCCAAAATCAGTATTGTATTTGGTCAGTATTAAAAAGTTAATTCTTCATTTTAAGCAAAATGCAATATCCGCCGTGTTATTTTGTCATCTTTTCTCCCTTTTTTCCCAAAACGCGATAAATGCCGGTCCTCCTTCTCTGTGGAATGTGATAATTTCGCTTAAAGGAATAGTCTACTCATTTTCAATATTAAAATATGCTATTACCTTAACTAAGAATTGTTGATACATCATCTGTGTGCGTGCTCGTAAGCGCTGGAGCGCGCTGCGACGCTTCGATAGCATTTAGCTTAGCCCCATTCATTACCATTCATCAACGAGTAGTTATACGAGCAAGTTTGGTGGTACAAAATAAAACGTAGCGCTTTTCTAGGGGGATTTAAAAGAGGAACTATATTTTTTGGCGTAATAGCACTTTTGGGAGTACTTCGACTCGAATGAAAAGTCCGCTCCCCTTCTCCCTCTCATAATAGGAGAGGGAGGGTGTTACTGCGCCGAGTCGAAGTACTCCCATAAGTGCTATTACGCCATACAATATAGTTCCTCTTTTAAATCCGCTTAGAAAAGCGCTACATTTAATTTGGTACCACCAAACTTGCTCGTATAACTACTCGTCTTAAATAGGAAAAACGTTGATGTGTTTGGTCACTTCTAACTTTATCTCTAAATGGTACCATTGAATGAATGGGGCTAAGCTAAATGCTATCGAAGCGTCGCAGCGCGCTCCAGCGCTTACGTGCACGCACACAGATGATAGAGGGATGTATCAACAATTCTTAGTTAAGGTAATAACATATTTTAATATTGAAAAGGAGTAGACTATTCCTTTAACAAATCACAGCGCACCATTCCACGCATTGTAAACAATAATGGCGGTGCGTTAACTACACACAGAATCCTAGTTTTCCTTATCTAACATTTTTGTACTGTTCAATGGATGATTCAAAGTTGAAGTTGTGTAGGTGCGCCACCTAGTGGATATTAGCGTAAATATGGATTGCCGTAAAAACTTGACATTGGAAGGAAAGCATTTTTTCTTAATTGATGAGATAACTGGTCAATGGCGGGAAAAGAGTTAATATTTATAAAATATAACCTTGATTTCTTTAATATTGGCTGAGTATTGTAATGTAAAAGATTGAAGTCAATATAAAATCAATGATTGAAATCAAACTTTGATCCTCCAAATCTCAAAACTATTATGAGACTTCAGCCTGGTTTTCAGAGACGGGTCATATATTGCCGCTTATGTTTGTCTATGTATTTACGACTAATACCTTTAGTTTAGAGAGCTCCTTAGCAGCAGTTAGAAGTTGAACTCCCTATAGTGAAAAAGCAAAATATCTCTGATCAGCAAATACTTTATTTCCTCTCAGTGGCTGCTCGTGACTCCTCATTCGAGGGGCGCAAATTCAAAATATGTGTCATGTGTGTTGCTTGTATTTTTAAAATATGTGTTCTGCGCTTCAAGTGAGCCTATGTGCATCACGTGTTTTATCAAAATAAGTGCCTGCTGCACACGCATCAAAACCGTTTATGATAAAAGAGATGCTTACATTCACAAAATACACGCAAGACACTTCCTTAACAGTAAACTCTGATCACGCATGAGATTATGCGAGTATCCGGCAAACGCTAGCTTCTCTTTTATTATAAACCCTTTAGACGGGTCTGCAGCAGGCACTTATTTTGACAAGACACGTGATGCACACAGGATCACTCGACGCGCAAAACACATATTTTGAAATTACAAACCACACACATGACAGGCTACATACATGTTGTTGTTCGCATCGAGTGCCCTCGAAAAAAGAAGTCACCGGCCGCCACTGTTTCCTGTATGGCTTGCACTGTTCTGTTAATAATTGAAAAATAATACAAATATACAGTATACAATTTTAAGTCACTCACAATACTGTCGCTGCTCTGGGGCAACACAATCATTTTCTCCATGCAGATTAAAACGTTTCTCCACAGGTCTTTCAACACGCGCTTCAACACCGTCTTCTCACATATGTCTGCAAAGATGCTGAGGCTGTATATGCCCACACAAACAGACACGCTGTCAGCAATGCACAGTATTATCAGGATATTTTATTAAATATAAACATTTGTAAGACTATAGGGAATTCCCCATAAGAAAATTGGAGAAATTGGTTGTACTTTCATAAAAATATACATTGCTCTGCCCCTTTTTGCTCTTTCTAGTGTGTACGAAAGTAAAACAGATAATGTACATTACAAGATGCCAAAAAGACACAAAAGGAATGAGAAACTGGATTAGAAGTTGAATTAAGAAGTGGATTCATTGTAATTGAACTGACTTTGCATCAAGGAACTCCATAAGCGGTCGCAGCGCGTTGTCTGCATCAGCTTCTACAGTGTTACGACTGTTCTGATTCAGAGGACCTTTATTCTGATACAGGATCTCCGCCATCTGTCGCATGCACATGTTTATACGGCCATGGAAACTATATGCATACAGACAGAAAGAAATGAAATGCTACCAAGACATGAATTTATATACATTGTATAAAATAAATGTAAGCACAGAGATGATATTATTTATATAGTAGTTACATTTTATTGATTTTCGAAGCTTCAAGTTTTAACATGATCATGTCTTAATTCATTAAACCTTTAACCTTTACCATGAAAAGGTAAACTATTGTTATTAAATAGTTTATTTAAAGCTGCAATCTGTAATTTTTGGGTGCAAATGAACAAAAATCAATTGTTGAGCAAGTACTTGAATGAACTGTGTTTAAAATTGTCTCCTTACCTTTGCCCGATTTACAATGGAAAGCTAATAATAATGTTTTGTAATTTGATCATCTGGTCTGTTTTCGTGAGAAAAAAAAATTCAGCCGTCATTCGGTCACATTTTTTTTTAACATTTTCTTCATTTTTATTAAAAATAAATGCCTTTTTGATGTGATAATAAGTTGTCAAACCCGTATTTGAGTCCTTAAAGTGATGGTTCACCCAAAAATGAAAATTCTGTCATCATTGACTCACTTTCATGTTGTTACAAACCCGTTTAAATATCTTTGTTCTGATAAACACAAAGGAAGATATTTTAATAAATGTTTGTAACTAAACCGTTTGTGGACCCCATTTACTTACATAGTAGGAAAAAGAATACCATGAAAGTGAATGGGGTCCACGAACGGTTTGGTTACAAACATTTCTCAAAATATCTTCCTTTATATGGGTTTGTAACAACATGAGAGTGAGTAAATGATGACAGAATTTTCATTTATGGGTGAACTATCCCTTTAAGACGGTTGCATTCACACACAGTTTGGTTATTGACTTCACATCCGTAATTTTTCAGGTTTCACAACTGCATTTATGGAGAAGCTGTATTGTGTGAACGGAAACGCACTGGACATCTAGTTGTCTGTCACGTCATCCATTGCTCTCTGTGTTAAGGTAATGTTATAGTGCATGAAAATATTTGCAAACTGTGCAGTAGGATTGGTCCATAAGGTTAATGCGATATTATAATACTTTTATAGACGCAACAGAGCATATTGCATTGCATATGTAGAATCGCGTGTAGCCTGTTACAGTAAGTGAGATATAATATGGGGCGGTTTCCCGGACAGGGATTAGACTAGTCCTAGACTAAAATAAATGTAGATCTGTCCAAACTGAAAACAACTTGCACTGACATACAGTATCTTAAAGGGGACATTCCACAGACGTTTTTAAGATTTTAAATAAATCTTTGATGTCTCCAGAGTACATATGTGATGTTTTAGCTCAAAATACCATATAGGTAATTTATTGCGGCATGTTAAAATAGGCACTTTATGGGTCTGAGCAAAAATGCACCGTTTTTGTGTGTATCCCTTTAAATCCAAATGAGCTGCTCAGGTGGGCGGAGTCTCAAGCACTCGCGCTGTAGACAAGATAGAGCGTCAAGAGGGAGATTCTCTCACGCAAGAAGTTAGTAAGCGATGTTCAGCATTATATAATTGAACAAGTTTAAAAAGTAAATTGTCTGTTTTATGCATACTAAATACATGTTTATCAGCAGATGGAGAACATTGTGGAATAAAAATAAAGACTTTTAGGTCTCATGCTGCCAGTGTTTTAAACAGGCTCAATGATTTTCAGCATGTTACAATAAAATACACTTCCACAAACACTCAGAAGTTTACATTTTGACCAAACCACACGAGCACATTTAAATGATCTGTAATAAAACAACACGTTTAATGCTTAAACTTTAGAGAAACAGATCAAATGACATTTTAAGTTTATTGTGTATGATTGAACACATTCGCGTTTCTGTCAGTCTCTCTGTCTTGTGACTCCTCGTATTCATTTGAAACTTCAGAGAAACATTAAACAACATATTTATGCTTATTGTGTATGATAGTGAATATGCGTTGTTCCCTCACTCTGTCTCCAGCAGTGCATTAATCCTCGTGTTCATTCATATAAACTTCAGAGAAACATATTAAACATCATACTTGTATTGATGACAGTGAACCGTCGAGTTGCTCTCTCTCTATCTCTCTCTCTCTCTCGTTCGTTCGCTCACTTGCTCTCTCTCACTCACTCTCTCTCTCTTGCACTAAGGTAATTATTAATTAATCCTCATCTTGCACCTTTAGAAAGATCATTAAAACTACAAGTTATAAGATTGTAGGCTCCTGTTTGTGTTTGAGGGAATACAAACGCGTCTTGCTGTCAGTCATTCTTTCTCTCTGTCTATCGCACTCGTGAGGCTGCTTCATGGTTAGATAGCGCAGTTGAAGGGGCGGTATCATTATAATAAGATCCCCTTAATACGTCATGGGGGGAGCGAAATCCGAATTACCTATTTATTCACATGCTTGCAGAGAGAGCCTTACCAAAACAAAGTTACAGGGTTGCTATTTTTCATGTTTTCTATGTTGGTAGAAGCGATTCTACGATTATAGCACTTAAACATGGAAAAAGTCTGATTTTCATGGAATGTCCCCTTTAAAATACATCAGTGCCCTTTGTTTTGCCTCAAAACGCACACAAGTAATGTTTTTAGTAGGGATGCACCGAATCCAGGATTCGGATTCGGATTCGGCCGAATACTGGGCTTTTTGACGGGGTTCGTGTTCGGCCGAATCCTAGATTTTTTTTCCACCGAACCGAACCCTTGGCTTGCGCAACGCTGGTCGACGTCACGCGGCCGTTGATTACACACATCGGGTGCTGACGTGAAGATGAGCTCTTTCTTTCGGTGAGCCTTAGGGACTGGACACACCAAAACTTTTAAACACGGCTGAAAACGCCTTGAGGACACCAAATGCCAGCTGTTTTTCAGCCGAGCGCTTGGTAGCTGTGATGCTTCAGCTGTGAGCCGGTTGGTTGCTGTGGTAATGTCCCGCCCCTCCTCCACTGTAATTGGATGGCCGTGTGAAGACTGTGACATTGACGAGCGGAGCTTCTCACTCAAAGTTAAATATAGTTTTCAGCGCGGAGCTGCTTGCTTATTGGAAAAACGAGCGTGTCGCAACGCATCGCTTTCATTATGCATAGGCTTATGGTAATTGTCAAAATAGTTTTTCTAACTTGTCATCCTGGCATAATGTACAGTTAAAATTAAATAAAATGAAAAATACACTGCTGTGGACGTTGTTTACTTCATTAATGTGTTTTACTGTTTTAATGGAATAAGGATGCGAGTAGGATTTGGTATTCGGTTTCGGATTCGGCCGAATCTTAAACGGTAGATTCGGGATTCGGCCGAACCTAAAACATCTGGATTCGGTGCATCCCTAGTTTTTAGTAAGGCATGTTTGTTTTTTGCAAGATATTAAACGTTATTTACAACAGCAATAGCGGACCTTGACATGAAGTGCGCTGAAAGGCTGGTTTGGCAAACTTCCTATGTGGCTGAGGCTCCGCATTTACAGTATGCTAATAATGTTGTGAATAAAGACTTGCTTCACAAGACGTCAATATGTCACCAGGATTCATGGGAATTATTTTTGTATTGGATATATCTGCTTTGGTTAAACGTGCAGTTGCTGACACTGATTTTATGTTAATTCATTTCGCAGATTAAAACTTTAAATATGCAACCACCCGTTTATTCTTCTACACAGCGCTACACACGGCAGCTGTTTTTATTAATTACATAAATAAAGTTTTGCATAAATAATGCTTATATTAATGTCACTATGGTTACAGGCGCCGTGTGTGAATAGCAAATGGGTCTGAGGTCGATTGCTCGTTCATACAGATTTGCTGTCCGAACAGGACATTTCCAGACTCACACCTGTAAGTAAATGCGATTTGTCACTCACACAATTTTGCTGTGTGAACGCACCCGTACGTGACATACGTCGTCATAAGAACAGGTGAGCCATTCATTTAGATGTTAAACATGCACAATTTAACCACAATAAACAACTGCTTTCCTTACTTATTTACATGTGAATACACCTGCGTTATCACTTTCAGACTTTTTTGACAACGCCTATCCTTCTTTTTCTTTGTTGGGTGACTCCTCTCCCGGGGGCTCACGGGATAGTTAAGTGTCCATCGAATAATATGAATTTGGACTTACGAATTTTATGTTTTTTAAACAAAGGTGGCAACAGAGAGGCAGATGTCACAGATTGCAACTTTAATGTATTATAAGGAAAATGAAGTGTACCTCTTGGCAAACACAGCGCTCAGGTTATCCAGAACAGAATTAAGCTTCCCTTGCAAGTCATTGAGGATATCTGCAGCCTCCGAGTCAAGCTGTAGAGAAAACCACATACAGAAGAGAAGATGTAGTGTTGGTATGATACAAGAGAGGAGAGATGAGGAGTTTAGAGGACAAATGGATAACAACTTCATGTCTGATTGTTAAGGTTACACATGCAGATTAGACCGTTGGTGAAACAAACTGATATTATTTTCTATTAAAGGCATTTTATCTATTAAAGCCTGAACAAGAGCTTAAATAAAAGAGAGGGATACAAAGATGCAAAAACAACCAAGTTATAGTTTCATTGCCATCACAAAGAGAAAGATTTGTTTATTCACCCATCTGGCCAAGAGAACAAAGAATTGTAAATTACAATAAATCACCCATAACCACACAATGTCCTGAAGGCTTTTAGTGTCCTGTTTGATGGATATTAGAAGTCCGAAACTACAGCAGTATAGATTAATCTTTGACAAGCATGGCCTTCATCTACGGTACATTTTCAGTTGACTCCAAAAGAATCTGGACACTTAAGCCACACTTAAAATGCATATACAGTGCTGTGCAAAAGTCTTATGCTGCGTTCAACCAGCCGCGGTAGAGGCGTCAAGCGCGAGTTATTTCAATGTTAAGTCAATGTAAAGACGCGTTGACGTGCGTCTAGAGGTGTCGCAGCGCAGATGAGGCATTTAGCGCAGTAGACGCGAATTCTGCCGTGTTTCTCGCGTGTTTCCTGCGGCAACGCTAAATTCATGCCATTCCCGCAGGAAATGCGCGAGTTAAAAAATGTGAACTTTGGCGGAAAAACGTGCTGCGTCAACCAATCAGGAGCTTGCTCTATTAGTGACATGATTACAGGAAGCGAGCGCAGAAGCCCCTCCCATTACACAAATTTCCACGTGAATGTCTCGATGACTAGACTTTCATGCGCGAATGAAGCGATTACACTGAAAATGTTCAAGCATCCAACTACGCGCGGAAGATGCAAATTTGACACCTCAAACGCGTCTGGTGTGAACCCACAGTTAGGCCACCACCACCACCAGACCTGTTGTTTTAGAAGTTTTAAAGGAATAGTCTACTCATTTTCAATATTAAAATATGTTATTACCTTAACTAAGAACTGTTGATACATCCCTCTATCATCTGTGTGTGTGCACGTAAGCGCTGGAGCGCACTGCGACGCTTCGATAGCATTTAGCTTAGCCCCATTTATTCAATGCTGCCATTTAGAGATAAAGTTAGAAGTGACCAAACACATCAACGTTTTTCCTATTTAAGATGAGTAGTTATACGAGCAAGTTTGGTGGTACAAAATAAAACGTAGCGCTTTTCTAAGTGGATTTAAAAGAGGAACTATATTTTATGGCGTAATAGCACTTTTGGGAGTACTTCGACTTGCCTGAAAAGTCCGCTCCCCTTCTCACTCTCATAATGGGAGAGGGAGGGTGTTACTGCATTGAGTCGAAGTACTCCCAAAAGTGCTATTACGCCATAAAATATAGTTCCTCTTTTAAATCCGCATAGAAAAGCGCTACGTTTTATTTTGTACCACCAAACTTGCTCGTATAACTACTCGTCTTAAATAGGAAAAACGTTGATGTGTTTGGTCACTTCTAACTTTATCTCTAAATGGCAGCATTGAATGAATGGGGCTAAGCTAAATGCTATCGAAGCGTCGCAGCGCGCTCCAGCGCTTACGTGCACGCACACAGATGATAGAGGGATGTATCAACAATTCTTAGTTAAGGTAATAACATATTTTAATATTGAAAATGAGTAGACTATTCCTTTAATGTCCATCCATATTTATTTTTTAATCTATTTTATTAAGATACAAACAGAAAATACTAGCCTGGGTGCCAGCCGAACTTAGCCCCCCCCCCAACATTTCAGATCTGGAAGTTCCGATCTGGAGTCGCTCCGTTGTGGCGCAACTTGAACCAAAGCTTGTCGAACCAATCAAATTGTCAGGGGGGGCTTTATACGATGATGGACAGATTATCGACTTTAACGTAATTAACCACGTCACCAAAGAGCGCTTGTGTTGAATCCATTTACAACAAAAAGGGCTGCCGCTGGAGAAGAAAAGATTCTGCCATCAAGTCTGTTCTAGAAGATATCGATAGCTCATTGATTTTAAAAGAGGAACAGAGAAACGCTATCAAGGCATTGGTTGATCGGAAAGATGTTTTTGCCGTCCCTTCTACACTGTAAAAAATACTTTTCTTTGCCTTTAAATTTTTTGATTTACAAGTCATGTCAACAGAGACAAAATATGAGAAAAGTCAACTTAATTTTATAAGTTATAACAACTCACCCAGTGCTTTAAGTGGGCCGGAACGCCCCGGTACTCAGTACCGCCACTTCTAAAATAGCTCTTGAGCGTACCACCACCTCTACGTGCGCCCAGAACGTGCTTTTAGCGTACCGGAACGCTCATCTGTTTAAAAATCAGAGGTTTAATTTAATCATTTGGCTGCGCTGCCGCTTTTCAGAGCGCCCTTAATGTACGCTTCCTAATTCGTTCCACCGAGAGCAGAGACTACATTACCCATACACCCTAGCGTTTACAAGTTAAAAGCGCATGCGTCCTTCAGTCAGTGTCAACGTGCTCTGAGAGGTGTGTGTTTGTGTGTGAAACGCGCAACCATAGCTGCTCGGTTAAAATGAAAATACAATGAACACGTAATATGCCCTCCTTGTTTTAGACTCTGAGTAGTAAAAGAACGCCGTCAGAATCAGAGGACTCGCTGACATCCCACCAAGCCAGAATGATAGCTAGCTGCAGGTCAGACGCAAGCCTTGTAGGTACGTGATAATCTCCGCTGTCGCGGCTTTCAGTTTTGTTCCCCTCGACGCAATTTCGGATTTCCTCAGGCGATGTGCAGAAAACACTCTTGAAATTGTAATATACATTTAGTTTAATTGCTAAACTAAAAGTAAACGAAATTTCAATGAATTTGAACGACGTGCACAGTAGTTTTACCACCCGCAAAATGGAAAACAATGGGACAAAATAAATGACTTTAATTAGAGTTTCAAATGGCCAGTATTTTGTTATTCTTGACCCCATAGACATGGTCTTGGTGTCATTTTAAAGTTTTTTTTCAAGCTTTTTCTATCTGAACCACTAGTTTTAGCATTTAACCATGCTGAAAATTTTACTCACATATCTACCTTTTGCACATTTTATTTATGTTCAAAAACTCTTTCTACAGTAGCTCTTTCTAATGGTATTTTTTCAAAATCCTTTTGCACATTTTATTTATGTTCAGTAGCTATTTCTAGCTCAAGCAAATCCTCAAATTTATAAAAGGATTAATTATTTTTTACAAGGTCGTCTGTTGACTGCTAAATATAAAACCCCTTCAATATAGGAGTCGAGTCAGCAAAAAAAAAAAAAAAAATAGAGTACCGGCACCTCTTTTGGGCCACTTAAAGCACTGAACTCACCTGTAGTTAAAACAACTCCTCTCTAGTCAATATAAATAATAGTAAGTTGAAATGACTTGTAAATCCGAGTTGATTCAACAAAAACTTTTAAGGCAGCAAAGTATTTTTTACAGCGTACGGGATTAGGCAAAAGTTTAACTTATCAGCTGGCTCCGATGGTTGCTAAGAAGATGGGACACAATGAAAATGGGCAACTCGGCGTGCATGACAATGTGGATGTAACTAGCGATTGTGGCCAGCTCCTTTTCGGAAGCCCGTGGATAAAGTTCATCTAACTTACGAATGATAAGATATAGTCTGACTGTATGACTTAGTAAATATCTCACAATGTCGTGATATAAATGAAATGTTGTAAACATAATAGGTGTCAATGTGCATTCGCTAACTCCGACTTAGTACAATCATAATGTTAGTCTCATTGTAGCGAAATAACTAGCAGTTCAGGTCAGGCTGCAAAAGAGAGGACAGACGCCATTTCATACAGTACATCACACACTCGGTTGCTCTGATTGGTTGTAGGTCTATCCAATTGAGTGCAGAGGCATTTTTTGTCCTGGTTTGTTTGAAACATGCCCCATAATCACATTCCAATGGAGCGGTATCAGACTCAAATTCTGACTTGAATTGAGTTTGACAATGTCAGGCAAAGAAAATACAGGAAATATTAAAAAATTTAATTTAATTTTTAGGACTAAATGTCTTCTTTAGGCATTGTCGGTGATTGGTGTGACCTCTCTTAGCACTAAACACATCGGTTTTTTTTTGCGTTTTGAGCAGAATGAAGTAAAAAGACTAATTTCTTTAAAATTATAAAATAGGATTTAATTTGATTTAGGTTTAATAGATCCTGCAGTTTACTTCTATTGCTCAAGTGAAAGGGGAATTTACCCTAAAAACTTCACACTTCAGTTTACATTTTTAAACAGTTTTTAATACTACATACACATTTCCTGTATTTTCTGGATGCATTCTATTAAAGAGGCTTAGAAACGATTATATATGATCACTATAACATTGCATAAACAATAAATCAAATTCTGGCATGGTGGCCTAAGACCTTTGCACTGTACTGTATGTCACTGCATTAGAGGTATCTGCAAACAAATGATGCCCAAACTTGATACCCATCATCCATTTTACATAAATCCAGCAGGTTTTTTGTCATTTTTAGTGGATGTTTGAAGTCATGTTAGCCGAATGACCGACTACTTCACACATTAATTATGGATACAGCTTCCTATTTATGTCCAAATACATTTTGGAATCAACGTATGTGCAGGCCTTACACTATGCAAAAACGTTCATGTCCCTAAACATTATCACAGTACTTGGGATATGTCGGTGGAGGGAAATAACAGTGAGGTTTCTAGCAAACTCTCCCTGACTCACACACAACATAAAAACACATTCACACCACACACACACGAACACATTGAGGATCATCACACCTTTTTTGTGTTGACTGTTGCATCATTCTATCAAGAGACAGAGACAAAGGATACAAATGGAAAGGCAAAGAAAGAAAATTCATTCAGCTGAGCAAAACCTCAATACCACAGATTCTTTAAAAATGACATATTTGAGAAATGTTGAACTTTAAACTTGAAGAGTCAAACTGAAAACATCTCGCCGGAGATGCACCTCTTTCCCTTTATGTTAGAGCTTACGAATGGTATAAAAGATAAATAAATGGCAAAACATTCAATGTAAAAGTAATATGCAGCCCAAAAGCATTTGGTTATTTTGTAATTCAAAACATATCACAGTTTAAGGTGTTTAGGTTTGTACAGCTTGTAATTGGTTGCTTTATATGTCTACCGCCTCTGGTTAAGTGGGTGGTTTCTTGCCAAAATACATTGCAAAATTGACCACAGTTTAATAAGCATCTTTCACAGCGTTTTCCAAAATAATGTTTTTTTTTTGCTGGCAACGCTAAATCATATTACTTGCCTAAAGGTAAACATTATTTACTCATGTTTGAGTCAGCTCACATCAGGTCTGATTTGACCCCCCAAAAAAATGCAGGATGCAGGAGCCCTAAGGGCAGCTAAACACACACATACAAACAATCTCGCAGCTTTGTTAGACTGTATAGACACACTAATGAGACCTTGCTCTGTGTTAGCAAAACTCTCTCTCTATCTTTCTCTCTCTCTCTCTCTTTCTCTCTCTCTCTCTCTCTCTTACACACACACACAGCCTAATGTTTCATCTTATTACCTCGGCTCCATCAGACACCTTTGTAGTTGTGTTCTCATTCTTGACATAGAGAAACAAAATGACATTCAGTATCACAGTGAGAGCTGCTAATCCAGACAATATAAAGCACAGAAAACAACAGCCAAGGACAGAGTATGTGCACAAACCTCTTTCTCTTTGTCTTTCTTTTCCTCCTGACACCAGAAAACGGAAATAAATATACACACAAACAGTAAACACACAAATATTGAGATGCAAATACAGAGAATCTATAGTGCTAAATGAGCACACACACATAAAGTAAAATATATACAGTAACACACACATATATACATGGGCCATTCTACAGAACTGGTGCAAACTACTGTCCCACAACTAAAAACACATTAAAAAAACTGAAATATTCCAATCTTAGATGTTTACTAAGATCCTTTTATTATATATTGAAGCAGTTAATACTATTTAAAGGTGCAGTGTACAATTTTTAGAAGGATCTCTTGACAGAAATGCAAAATAGTATACAAAACTATATTATCAGGGGTGTATCACTCTCAGAAATAAAGGTCCAAAAGTTGTCACTGGGACAGTACCCTTTCAAAAAGGTACACCTTTGTACCCAAAGAGTGCATATTAGTACTTTGAACTGCCAAAATGTACCTTTAAAGGTACATATTTGTACCTAAATGGTACATATTAGGACCTTTTTTAAAGGGTACTGCCCCAGTGACAGCTTCGTACCTTTATTTTTGACAGTGAAAAGACCTTTCTTAATGAACCATTATGTTTTTATTACCTTAGAATGAGATGTTTTTATCTACATATCTACATACACTGAGGGTCCCCTTACGTGGAAGTCGCCATTTTTGTGCAGCATTGTGTCTACAAAAGCCCTTAACAGACAAACTTTATTATTTACTTAAGTTGTTTCTTGTGTAGCATCTCTATGCGTTTCAAAAGCGAATGGTGAGCAGTGGACTGAGCCATTGGTTGCAATTCACAACCTCATCACTAGATGCCGCTAAAATTTACACACTGCACCTTTAAAAGGACAATGTGTAGTTTTTAAGTATTTTATTAGTCAAAATCAATGTTTTTATTCATAAATATGTCCTCATTGGTGTCAAATGATCTGACTTTTCTTAGAATTTCTTCTATTTATTTACATTAAAGGGGTAAGTCCAAGGAGGCTTCCATGTCCTTCCACCATATTGAAAAACTATAATAGCACAGAGGGACAAAAAGCACTAGCCTATTGTAATGCGTTTCCACAACGCGTTTTCGTTCAGAACACGTGAACCAGCTGAAACGGACAAGGAGATCAGTGAGTACATAATGGCTATCTAGGGATGGGACGATAACCGGTTTCACGATTAACCATGATAAAATGTCCTGACGGTTAGTATAATCGTTTAAAATGTAATTATCATTACAAACGTGTTTGATTACCGTGATTTTGAAAACTCAGTAAATCCTGTCCAGCCAGAATCAGTTTGACGCAGGCACGCACATGAAACATAGTTTTTTGCACAAGAAGGCATTTAAGGGATAATGTATTGTATTCATTCACGGTTGACCTATTAGACAGATTAAATTTTTTTTAACCACAGAAATAATTTCAGGGACATGAAATATTAAATTGTGATTTTTAAAAATAAAACTTTTTCAAAGGTTTTCAGTGTGTGTATCAGTTCTTTTCAAACATTTCCATCTCATTTGAACAAAACCATGATAATATTGATAACGGTGATAACTTTGATCACTATAATCATAAAATGAAATTTTCATACCGCCCCATCCCTACGGCTATCTTAGTTGAAACACGCATTTGGCGGGGCGCTAGAGAGCACTATTTGTTTGAATGTAAAATACAATTTCACCACTAGATGGTGGAAAATCCTACTTACTCTCCCTTTCAATAATCACTTACCATGAATAAAATTATCATTTATTGAGTACTTTTAAAGGTACAGATCTCTCGATTGACAGAAATACAATATATTATACATAACTATATTATCAGTGGTGTATAAAGACCTTACAAAATTACCTGTGTTTTTTTATTTACCCAAGAATGAGCCATTTTATCTACATACACTGTAGGCCCCCTTACATTCGCGCCGCCATGTTGCTACAGTAGCCCTAAATGGACAAACTTCTCTATAGAGCACGTTTTGTCACTACGTTGTCTTAGACCAGTGCTTCTCAAATAGTGGGGCGGGACCCCCAGGGGGGGCTCGAAGCGACACCAGGGGGGGCGCACAAGACCCCGGGGAAAAATACTTTTTCAGGAAGTGATTTTTAAAGACATTACACCCCAATCACGCTGAAAAGCCGCTTGTGTTTTTTATTATTATTTATTGATTTTATTTAATTTAATTTTTCAGTATCAAATGGTCAAAAAATATTATACTTTAAATAAGGATTGATTTTTTTATTTCAGGCAAATTGATGCATTTTAAGTCTTTTCTGTTACAGACTAAAAAACAATGTTAATAAAGTTATTCTTTGTGTAAGTTGATCGATATTTCTTTTTTTGTGTTTTCTTTTTGTGTTTTCTCAATGTTAATAAGGTTAATAAGATGTGTCATTTTATAGACAAATAATACTATTTACAGTTGCGGCGGAGAGTTGGGGGGGCGCAAAATGTTTACCTCTTCCTAGGGGGGGGCGTGCCAGAAAATAATTGAGAAGCACTGTCTTAGACGATGATGTGTTTGTCCTGTTGGCGGCTACTGTTGCTTCTCGATGCGTTTCGAAAGGAGGTGTGAGCTGTGGACTGAGCCGATGGTTGCAATTCACAGTCTCACCACTAGATGCCAATTAAAATCTACACACTGGACCTTTAATTGGGAGGTGGCTCTCCCGAACCCCTAAATTTAGATTTTTTTTGAAAATTGAAATAATTTTTTCATTTTATTCCACTGTTGTCTATAAAATATCTTTCTGATTTGTTAAAAACAATAAGGTTTAAAAAGTATTTTTATTTTCTGGGTAAATCATGAAACAAAAAAATGTAACCACACCCCTTTCTCTCATAGCTACATGGTATGTAGATCCCACCAGGTCCCACCCATTTTGAGGTAAGTATAAATCATGAAAATCTGTTTATAATAAATGTTTTTTGTGTTATTTCATTAATTTAAAGTTTTCATGCCTGTAAAATGCCTGTTCAGAATGGTGCTACCTAACCATGTGCTGATTAGCATCTTTGACCTAGATTCAAAAATATATTAAACTGTCATGACAGAAACAGTAATGACAAAAACATGTGATGAACCTACGGTTGTTTTGGTAATGACAATTTTATTGGGACAGTGGTTTGCACCAATTCTGTAGGATGGCCCGTTTATACTGCATAGACTTTGAGGGCCAAAAGTTAAAATGTGGTTGGACTTTATTTCACAATGTCCTTGTTATAGTATCATTATATAACCTTATATACTATAGTTGCATGTAATTTTCCAATAAATTACTGTCATTACTATAGTACAGTAAGTACATGTAACATATCGGCGCTGTCCTTCCAAAATCTTGTATCTCCATATTTTGCCATATTTATTGTCATAAATCATTATTATTAGTCACCCATTATGTTATGTTCAATGCTTTTGCAAATGTCTAACAAAAAAGAAGTAATAAATAGTGCTTGTCAACGTAGACAGCACAGTGTGTAATCCTTTTAAAAATAGTTTACTGAAAAAGAGGATATACAATTTGGATATACAAGCTTTTGGAAGGACAGATTTTTCCTCATTTAATATAGGTTTCTTTACAAATTATCAGCATTTTCTGCTAAACTTATCAGCAATATAGGTTAAAAGTTTGAATGTCAATTAAAAAGTACTTTAACAACACCACACACCTGCTTCTTCTTGGTCACAGACTGTAGAAAGACAGACAACAGGTGGCAAAAAACAACAAGAAAGACAAAGAAAGAAAGAGTCTGATATGCTGTCTGATGTTTATATGCAAATAATGAACACCAGCCTAAGAATAGCATGACCTTTAGGATGTTTCCACACACATCCATGTATAGATGAAGGTAGCAGAATAAATATGGGGTATCAAATAATAAGAAAATTGCCTTCCTAAATCGCTGAATCCTCCTCAATGCACCTGATACTCACACAAGAGTGGAATAGCCATACATCAAACTAAATCATTTACTTGTGCGAGTGAACACCACAGAGGAAAAGCGATGATGAAAACAACAGTGAAGAACAGATAAATAAACTGGGGGGAGAGGGGGGCACAGGTGAAAGAAAACAGATTTATCAGAACCCAAAATACAGACAGCTCATGAACAACGCCTCAGAGAATTCAAGGTGATGTGTTTATTTCTCTCTCTCTCTCTCTCTCTCTGTTAAACAACACACACAAAATCTCAAGGACAGATGATCACATTACTGCATCATATTTAATAAACAAAAATTATTTAATCTACAACAAATAGAGGTTAAAGGAATAGTTCACCCCAAAATTAAAAAAAATATTGACTCACCCTCAGACCATCCCATATGTGCGGTAATGACTTATTTTTTTCAGTTAAACACATACAAGTTTATTTAACTAAGTTCGGGAGTAGCATGATCATTTAATTCAACTAATCAGCACAAAGAGGTCTCTATATATAGCCATTCCTCACCTTTGTCCCATGACAGTCTTTTGTTAAATTAATCCAAATGACTTGTGGGTTCATAAAATGTTTCTGTAGTGAAATTATACGTTTGTCGCGTACAATATGTCACGTATCCTTGATAACATAGAGATCAGTTCAGTACATTCAAAATGACGGCACGCTGATAACACTGAATCTTATTGATTCTTTTGTGTCTGGTAATGAGACATGGATATGACTAGTCACGAGACGAGACACACAAGAATCAATATTTGAACTTACAATATATTTTAGACATACAGGGGCAATTTCCTGGGCAGGGCTTAAATTTATTCAGAACTAGGCCTTATATTATATAATAGAATTATATTAGGACACTTAAGTTGTTTTTATAATATACCTTACAGAAAACATTACTGATGTGCATCTTGAAATAAAACAATGGCACTGATATATTTTAAGATATGTCAGTGCAAGCTGTATTAAGTAAAAGGGACACTCCACTTAAAAATCAGAAAAAATGCTAATTTTCCAGCTCCCATAGGGTAAACATTTGATTCTTACAATTTTGGAATCCATTCAGCTGATCTTTGGGTCTGGCGCTAGCACTTTTACCATAGCTTAGCACAAACCAATGAATTTGATTAGACCATTAGCATCGCGCCTAAATAGTTTCGATATTTTTCCTATTTAAAACTTGACTCTTCTGTAGTTACATCGTTCACCAAGACAGTAAGAAAATTAACATTTGCGATTTTCTAGGCAGATATGGCTAGGAACTAATCTCTTATTCTGGCGTAACAATCAAGGACTTTGCTGCTGTAACATGGCTGCAGGAGGCACAGTGATATTGCGTTGTGCCCGAAGGTGGTCCCCTGCTATTGAAAGATAGGGGGACTATTTTCGTGTGGAGGTGTGCACGGCAATTTTTGTAACTGCGCGCGCGGCTCTGCTTTCGAAAATGACCGAACTTGAGGCGATTCTGTCCGAGCAAGCAAGCCTGTGACGTATCTCTTTGATCAATCCATGCAAAACAATGCATATAATATTTATCTGACACTCTGGAAGTAAAGTATGGAAACTTTGCAGTTTAACACACAAATTCTTTTACATATGATTCAGAATTTTGGCTCATATTTGTATTGAATGAACCACTGGATGTTTACTGCTTCTTTAGTATTAACGTTAATGAAATGATAATGTTTAATAAAGACATATTTTCTGATGTTAGAAGCACCAGGGTTGTTCCAGCGTACAACGACTTCTATCCACTTCTTTGTGTTTGTTTCTGATTGGTTTGCTCGCATCGCACCCTGGTGGTTTAAAGAACAGTGCAACAGCGAGCGTGTCAGCTATAAACGCCTCGTCCGTTTGTTGAGACACGCACGCAATCAGCAGAGGCTCGCGTTGCGGACCAAAGCGCGAGTATAAACAAAGCTTACATTTAAGCCCCTCCCAGGAACCCGCCCCATTAACCCACATAAGGGCAAATATTTAATTATTTATTTGTGTTTAACAGAAGGAAGAAAGTCATATACATCTGAAATGGCATAAAGGCAAGTAAATTTGAGAGAATTTTAATATTTGGTTGAATTATTTCTTTAATACAACACGCGCGCACGCGCGCACACACACACACACACACACACACACACAAAAGGGCGATGGGTCAAACATTACATATGATGGGTCTATTTGGTAAATCGGTAGTTGGAGAAAGAGAGAGAGAACGAAAGAGAGATCTGAAAAGCTAAATCGAGTTAAAATCCCAGAAACACCTTTCTCTTCATCATCCTCATTGTGACCACAGCTTATAGAAGAAGATGAATGTTTAACTTTTATTACTGTACAACAGAAGTCAATTCAGAAGACTTTTTAATGATGTACAATCAATCTTTGGTGACCCCAGAGTACATATGTCAAGTTTTAGCCCAAAATACCCTACAGATAATTTATTATAACATTCTAAAATTAATACTTATAGGTTTAAGGCAAAATGTGCCGTTTTTGGGTGTGTCCTCTAAAATGCAAATGAGCTGATAAAATGCAAACACTGATCACCATAATGGTGTTTTTTTTAAATTAAAAACTCAGTGGTGCTGTCAATTATTTTGCTCTCTCTCTCTGCATTAAAGTGCCAGGGTTGGACAGTGCCGATTAAGGGGCAGTATTATTATAAAAAGATCCCCCTATGACATCACAGGGGAGCCAAATTTCATTTTCCTATTTTTTCACATGCTTGCAGAGAATGGTTTACCAAAACTAAGTTACTGGGTTGTTCTTTTTCATATTTTCTAAGTTGATAGAAGCACTGGGGACTCAATTATAGCACTTAAACATGGATAAAGTCAGATTTTCATGCTATGTCCACTTTAATGTTGGCCACTCTTCATTTATGTAATAGTAAAGACGCGAAGACGACGTGAAAACCACTTTGAATCTATCAGCATGCCTCGAATCTATGTTACTTCAAACTGACAGAACCGTATAACATTTACACAGGACATAAAACTGAGTAACACAAGCCATAATGTTAAAGGGGTTCATGTTTTCTCTGACTTTCACAGAACCAACCTTATTCTCCTTCTCTTTATTGTCAATCTACAGATAAGAAAACATAAAATTGGTATCCAAATAACTAACCTACAGTTAAAAATGAGCAGCACTTTACAAAACTTTCCTTAATTTGAGTCTTTAATCCTAAACATTCCCTAAAATTTGAAAATTATGAAGAAAAAACTCAAATCTGATGTCAGAAACTGAAATCAAAGGATTACGAATGATCATTTTTAACAGTGGGTCTTCTGAATGTGCAAATGCAGTTTATTTTACAACTCGCTCCACATTTGCTCAATGGGGTTAATGTCAGGACTTTGAGGGGGCCAGTAAGGAAAATTACCAAAATCTCCTTAAGATGGCTCTATTCAATGGTTTATGTAGCATAATAATGACTTTGTAGATACAGTGGTGGCCATCATAAGAAGATTTAGTTCATTTCCCTTACTGACGCTAAATTTAGGGAAAATAAACTGCACTTGGAACTTAAAGTTTTTCTTGTCCAAAAACACAAAAAATATTGATGACTCATCCTGCACTAGACAGATTTTTATATAATCAAAGGACGACTAATATTCGCTACATGTAAATGCTATGTAGTGGCATACCTCTGATCCTTCTGAATCTGAGCAACCAGACTGATGGGAAAGATGAAAAAAGAATGAACAGACAAAAAGGAAACAAAAACGAAAAGACAAACCAAATCAAAAACTTAAAAACTATCTACAAGAGCTGTATGAGATGCAAAAGACTATCTAGCCTGACTGCAGAATGCAACTGCATCAGGAGGTGGAGCACATCTGCACATCTTCCTATTGGTAGTAACTGCATTGTGGCATCGCTCATTTGCATAAAGTTAAACTCCACCACAAATCCATCAGATGTTGTTGCAAATCGCTGTCAGTTGAATCACCACTTTATAATGTCAAAAAAGGGGATCCAAGGCACTCATCGTATTCAAAAGAGTGTTATAAAAAGTAGGGATGTAACGATTAAATTGCGTGTCCCATTAATTTTGCGTGTCTGAAATCTATTCTGAACCGCAAGGCTGCGATTCTTTGTTTCATGCACAGCTTGTGCGTGTACTACGGCATTTGGTCAGTAGGAAGTCCTTATCAATCTAAAATCATTATGAGTCGGAGTCGTTTATAACGGGCATTTTTAAAAAGCAACACTCATTAAATAAAAATCATTCAAAATATTCTTCATTATCATGAAAATACCTGAAACTATTTGAAGAACAGCGATATAAATATTCCGGTAGACATTTCCTGGAATAGCGTTTGTAATGCTACTTCTTCTGTGGCACAAAGGGAGTTTCTGCATGAGAGCGCCCCCTGGCGTTCGGATGTGCTGGGATTTCAACATAATTCATTCAAATTCATTCATTGAGAAAACACGCATTTGCACGATTAATAGTAACTTACAGCCCTAATAAAAAGCCTTTATTTAAACATGGCTATATTACATTTTTTTTATATATTTTTAAATGTAATATAGCCATGTTCAAATAAAGACTTTTTATACAAAAAAATGCCTTGGATACGCTTTTTTGACATTTTGTATACCATATACCAAAGGACACCTTTAAGTTTTCCTAAAAATATCTTCGACTATTTCTGAGCACTTTGGATTTTTCCTTATTTCACCACTTTATAATAATTGCTTTGATTTATAAAGAGCTTAATAATGAAACTGATCAGCCCATTTCTCACCTTGGCATCCGATTCGTCTGACTGTTAATGAAAATATGTGAGATGCATAATGGAAAACAAAAGCAAAATAAATATTAAAATAAATATCACTCACTGATGTGCACTAAAGATCTTTGCTAACACAAACACACGCACGCAAAAACACACACACAGTCGTGTCTACACACCTCATTGCCTTCATCATCAGTGATGACCTAAGACGAAAATATCCAAAGGAAACAAAACTTTGTGACCACTAATATGTCTGGATACTGAAGAAAATGCTTTAAAAATTAAATAAACTCTCATAACCATTCAAAATATTCAAAGACTCGCATACAAAATTAAGTTTTGGCTCAGACAGAGAATTTAACTTTGTTACAGATTTACTAGCCAAAAGCAAAACAATAGTTTATACCATCAGAGTGTTATTAAATTTATCCGAGCACCAACAACCCTGTTTATCAGTTAATTTTGGACCCAATCCATAAAATCACACACACACACACACACACACTTGACACACCTCCTCTTCATCGTCCTCCGGTTCCTCCTCATTTTCCAACTGGGAGTGAAGGCAGATATTTGAGTTAAAGTGGATTTGAGGACTGTCATAAAACACTACAGAGGGATAAACCATATGGTCTGCACTAAGGGGGTTCGACAGGGGTACTATCATCTAGTCAAAAGGTACAACACACAGGGTTAAAGTTCATCTCTTCACCTACCCTCTCTTCCTCAGCAGTATACTACACAAAAAACAGATATACGGTTAGTCCTGTTAGCAACCATTCTCCAGACCACACGCGTAAATACACACAGACAGACTAGTGTCAAAAAATGACATTATTGTGTCTTCCAGCAGATGATTCACCAGAACCTCCATGACTATGGATGAATTCATGACAGAAAATAGACATCCAGTTCCATGCCCACTATAAATACACCAAGTGCACAGAAAACCTCAGTGGCAGCTCTGTGCCCGTCTCCCTCCTAAACAAAACCATACGCCTCATTTCTCAGACTCTTATGACATGCTAGAGTATGAGTGATGGCATGCTACCCAGGACCCAAAGCTTGTAAGCCACCTCACCTCTGTGCTGTCTACATAGGCAGCTACCCTCCAAGGCAGGAACGTAATTTAAATGAAAGCTTATAAGTGACTGGTTTGAAGCAGCATTTGAAGTAACATAAATATGGTAATCATTCATATAAAAAAGCATTATATAGCGTGATGGTCGTGGATTTCATAGCAATACCTACAAGTACATAGGGAATGCCTGGATTGGTTTTTTGAGATAATAGCATGGTTCAAACCTACATACCATATTTTCCGGACTATAAGTCTTACTTTTTTCATAGTTTGGCGGGTCCTGGAACTTAATTTCAGGTGCGACTTATACGTCAAAATTATTTCATATGAACCAAGAGAAACCATTACCGTCTACAGTCGCGAGAGTCCGCTTTATGCTGCTCCTGTATTTATGTAATTCAATGTATTCAGTGATGTGGAATAACTTCTGGACCTTTTTAAGCTTGATTTGGCTTGTCGTGTTAATTTAGCCTATTCAGCCTCTCTGGTATGTTCTGTATGCTATTGTGTATCGTGTAAATAACTGGTTATGTTACTTTAACATGTACGGACACATATTCAACCTGCTGTTCTGTGTGCTATTGTTTAGTTGATTAACTTGCCTTTCCAGATTAAATGTCTGTTCTTCGGCTTGGATTTTGTGAAGTCATTTTCTAAATAAAAGCAACGTATAGTCCAGTGCAACTTACACACTGCAAAAAATGACTTTCTAACTTAGTATTTTATCTTGTTTTCAGTAGAAATAGCCAAAAATTCTTAAACATAGATGCATTTTGTTGATGAGCAAAATGACCTAAGAAAATAAGTTTTTAGAAAAACAAATATACAATTTAAGTGAATTTGTGCTTAAAACAAGCAAAAATATCTGGGTGAGAAAATTGCTTGAATTAAGTGTTTAAAAAAAAATCTTATTTCTTATTTCAAATTTTTTTCTCACCCCATTGGCAGATATTTTTATATTTGCAGCATCTGGGTGACCGTGTGTTATTAGTTTTGAGCGTTTATTATAACAAACCTAGTGATGGTCGTTTTCGAAGCACTGCTTCATGAGGCTTCGAAACATTTACGAATCTTTTGTTTCGAATCAGTGGTTCGGAGCGTGTTTCAAACTGGCCGAAGTCACGTGATTTTAGCAAACGAGGCTTCATTACGTCATAACTGTTTCGAAACGTTTCAAAAATTCGATGGTTCACCACTAGGGGGAGTTGATCACATGACCAGTGTCTAATATGTTTCGGTGAACTCGGGTCAGTTTTATTATAAAAGTTCATAAAACATTTATCCTTCTGACTAATAACGCTGCCATTTTGTCTATTTATTGTTTATAGACAGATTTAATGACAAAAATGTGCATAATTAAAAGGGTAGTTAGTTTTAATGATTTGTTTGCCCTAAATAAAAATAAAAACACATAATACACTTTTAACTGTCTTAATTAAGTTAAATAATTTTTTAAACATATTTTAATAAAAATCTTGCTATTATTTTGTAAACAAAATGTGTAAAATGTTTGGCCATATCTGCTTTACACTATTTTGACCAGCAGGGGTCGCCAGCGTGTGTGGTGTTTCAAACTGCTTCGAAAAACTGAACCAATTTTCGAAGCAATTGGTTCAATTGATGCGAAGCTTCGAAAAGCTTCGTTTCTCCCATCACTAAACAAACCTGCAAATGTCACGACTGGCCAATCAGAATCAAGCATTCCAACGGGCCGTGTAACGATACAATATATCACAATCCACTCACCTGTTTGGCTCCCATAGACTCGAACATCTTCTCCAACATCACACGGATCTGCTGAACGTTGTTCATCAACATACACGGCTGCAGTATATAAAGGAGAGAGAGAAATTAAACCTTATGTGACTCTTAGATTAGTTTTAAAGGGGACATTTTACAAGACTTTTTTAAGTTGTGAAATAAATGTTTGGTGTCCCCAGAGTACATATGTAAAGGTTTAGCTCAAAATATCATATAGATAATTTTTATAGCATGTTAAAAATTGCCACTTTTTAGGTCTGAGCAAAAATGTGCTGTTTTGGGTGTGTCCTTTAAAATGCAAAAGAGTTGATCTCTGTACTAAATGGCAGTGGCGTGGTTGGATAGTGCAGATAAAGGGGCGGTATTATCCCCTTCTGACATCACAAGAGGAGCCAAATTTCACATGCTTGCAGAGAATGGTTTACCAAAACTAAGTTACTGGCTTGTTCTTTTTCACATTTACTAGGTTGATAGAAGCACTGGGGACCCAATTATAGCACTTAAACATGGAAAAAGTCATATTCAAAGGCAGCAAAATATTTGTTTTAGTGAGCACTCACAGTCTTCTCTTTCTCACAGTAAGATGGGAAGCTTTTGGTGAGAATAGCACAATACTGCAGGAGCACTTTGGTGATGGTCTGACAGAGAAAAGAAAAAACAAGTATTACTCCTGAACTGTACCGTATGGAGAGTAATAAACTACCGGTACACGGCGTACTGAGCTGGTGATCTGGAATGGCAGATAAATTAACTTGATGTTGCTGGAAATTAATGAATATTTCATGGGCAGATGCATTAAGCTCCTGCGCCGTTTTCCTAAATAGACCTCAATGTGCAAATAACAGCAAAACAAACAATAGAAACAGACAAAAATCATCACCATGGGAGATTTAATATATGGCTTACAGATAAAATAAAAATAAAGTTTTAATGTAAAATGGGCATAATATTGGCACTTTAAATTACAAAAAGTAATATAAGTTTCATGTGTGCCTGGAAGTTTTAGCTCAAAGTACCCCACAGATCACTTGTTACAGCATGTGCAAAATGCTGCTATTTGGGTGGGAGCAAAAAAGTGCTGTTTTCATGTGTGTGCCTTAAAATGCAAATAAGTTACAGCTTTCAGTTAAAAATAGATGTGGTTCCTGTGAACACAGTCTGGGACAATAGTATATTTAGCCGCATTAGTGCTGCAACGTGTTAACAAGCACATTTAGAAAAGCTTTTGGGTACAATTAACCAGTCAGTCAGTGGCTGTGGGTGGGGCTTTGTTAGCGTGACATCACATTAACAAGAAAATCAAGATAGCATGTCTAATGAGACTGCTTTGTTTAATGGGAATTAAAAAAAGGAGGAGTGGGAGGATTATTTTCATTTTGTGTGGGCAGTGTGTGAACACAACCACCGAACATTCGTGTCTAAATGTAATGGCGCCACGGTTTGGTTCGGGTCAGCTTACTTTTGGGATACGTTGTACCCGGTACTTTTTTAGTTCCACCTCGGTTGGGGTTCCAAGCGACCTGAGCTGATACTAAAACGTGAGGCGAAAACACTGGAGATCACGATTGGTCTGAGAGAATCGTCACTACCAGCGTCATCGCTATAATGTAAAAGATTAGCTTTACCTACGTGCTAGCTTGCGCTATCTCGGGTAAACCTGTTGTCATCTGTTCTTTGCTGTAAATTCCCAAACTCCTTTTTAGCGATGAAAAACATCTACAGTTTGAAAATCAGGAATGACATACCAGTTTTTTTTCCATGCGCACATCCGCATATATGCTTAAATAGGCTCAGTGGAGCGCGTCGACTGATGCTACGGGTGTTTGTACAGAAATTAAACGCCATGTGCAAACATCTTTTTGTGGTGGTCAATTTTAATTTTGTGGCGGACTGAGAAATAAATAAATGTATGGGAATGTACAACAACGCTCTCACTTGTATGATGTCACAGCAGTAGGCAGCGCAAATATGACACGCCTATAATCCCTCCCACTCCGAAGTGTTACTAAACTCGATCGAAAAGCTAACCAAGCCAAAGTGAGGTAAGCTGACCTGACCTAAACCCTGGGGTACTATGCAATGGAAAAGTGCCATAAAAGTGGATTATATGCCCTTTAATAAAGTGCAAACACATCTAAGCTTCTATTAAATCTCTGTGGGATTCAACAAAGATGTCACTGCATCTCAAATCTAAGTTCAAATGTCTAAATTAAAGTGTTTAAAAACAGACAGTGAATGTCCATCAACAATCTCTCTCTTCACTTTATGATCTTTATGTCTATATTTGCTGTTCTGTCTTTCAATAAACCAGACTTTATTTTGAATGGTAGACTATCCAGTCTGCACCTTGGCAAAGCGTCGGTTGTATTGGCCGACGACCACAGGATCAGGGCAGTCTAGTTTCTTTATGATCTCAAAGCTCTGGTTAAGCTGAGTGAAGATGTCCACGACCGAACAGGAGAACAGAGCGTGCTCAGATGTCTGCTGGAACTGTTGAGGACAAGAAATAATATCAGTCTGAGATCAAGTGATTTCTTAAGGGCTTTACAGTAATTTTGTACTGGCTTTCTGTTGAAGGTACAATGTGTATCCAATCCAAAAACTACTAGCATCTACATTATCCCAATTGTTTTTTAAAGGATTAGTCAATTTTCTTAAAAAAAATCCAGATAATTTACTCACCACCATGTCATCCAAAATGTTGATGTCTTTCTTTGTTCAGTCCAGAAGAAATTATGTTTTTTGAGGAAAATATTCCAGGATTTTTCTAATTTTAATGGACTTTAATGGACACATCACATAACAGTTTTAATGCAGTTTAAAATTGCAGTTTCAAAGGGCTCTAAACGATCTCAAACAAGGCATAAGGGTCTTATCTAGCGAAACGATTGTCATTTTTGATAAGAAAAATAAAAAATATGCACTTTTAAACCACAACTACTCGTCTTCCTCCAGTCGTGTGACGCGTCAGCGCAACCTCACGCAATACTTCATTGCGTCAAGAGGTCATGGAAGACGTATCGAAACTCCGCCCCAGTGTTTACAAGTGTGGAGAAAGAGGACTGTTCCGACGTTGTTGTATGTGGAATGATACTAATTAACATCTTTGTGTCAGTTTATTGTTTAAAATGGTCCACAAATGTGCTTTTCATATATGTAACACATGACCTTTCAACGGCATTATGCAATTACGTGAGGTCGCGCTGGCGCGTCACAGGACCGGTGATAGACGAGAAGTTGTGGTTTAAAAGTGCATATTTTTTAGTTTTCTTTCGCTAGATAAGACCCTTATGCCTCGTTTAGAGTCCTTTGAAACTGCAATTTTAAACTGCATTAAAACTGTTAAGTGTTGGGGTCCATTAAAGTTCATTAAAATGAGAAAAATCCTGGAATGTTTTCCTCAAAAAACATAATTTCTTCTCTACTGAACAAAGAAAGACATCAACCTTTTGGATGACATGGTGGTGAGTAAATTATCTGTATTTTTTTTTAAGAAAATTGACTAATCCTTTAACAATGTTTAAATCCAGAGAATGTTTGTTCCTACGTTGTCTCAGATGACGACGACATGTTTGTCTTAAAGCAGCTAGCGTATCTTCTCTTAGCGTTTCGAAATTGAGATTGGTTGCAATTTACAATCTCATCGCTAGGTGCCGCTAAAACCACACTGGACCCTTTAACGTATTGTGAGCGATTCGAAAGCAGTCCTCGTGAACTACCAATCGTACCACGCTCTTTAACACCATCATCGAGAAGTGGTTGTTGTATAGTGACCTCTGATGGTGAAAATTACATACAGTGCTTTAAGGTGGCTACTAGGGCAGACTGATCTGGTTGTAGGGTGTCATTGTTAGCCAAGCACGAGGACTTTCTGATTGGTGCTTGACAGTTGTTTACTTGCTCAGTGTAAAGGTTTATAATCAGTCAGAAATTACATTTATAGGGCTGAGTTGATAATAAGAGTGCTAGAGGAAAAACTAATCACTGCATTTGTCAGCGCTTGTTAGCCTCAAATCTCTGAAAGATATTAAGAGTTTGTTTGAGGCTATCATTATCAAGAAACAAAAAATTCGCAAGCAGTAATGTATTTTCTGTCTTGTTTTTGAAGTCCATACATACTACCATACTCTAAAAAATGCTGGGTTATTTTTCAACCCAGCGTTGGGTCAAAAAGGGACGAGTCCCTTGGGTTGTAATTTAACCTATGCACCCAAAATGCTGGGTTGTTTTAACCCATTGTTAGGTCAAATATATACATTTTCCGGGTTAATTTAACACACTGGCTGGACCGAGAGTGCACACATTTTTTTAGTGTCATATTTATGACATACGGTACGCATCTGCTTGTAGGGGTGACCCCGAATAGTCGAAGATTCAATGCTTCGATAGGAGAAGCCTGATTCGAAATGAGGATCATTCAATTTTGGCTATATAATGGTGCACATCATCGGAATTTACATATAACAGCTTTCTCCCAATATATTAATATACAGCCTATTATGCAAATAATATGTGAAAAATTATTTAACTATTTGTGGCTTGTGTTTTGTTCCTCTGCACTTGCATTTTGTTCACATTTGTTCTGCACCTTGTTACTTGATTCTGACCTCATTTTGTTTTTTATTTATTATAATTGGATTGCTTTTTGTTGTTTCAACGTTGCGTTGTTGTGTGCTGGCACATTTAGCTGAACGAGCTAGATGCTCTGCATGTCATATTTAAGCTCATATTTAGGAGTTCATCAAACTAAACACCAAAAACAGTTTTTTCGACAGGTATAAGTTTAAAATGTATTTAAAACAGGGTGGTTATCTTGTCAAAAGTTGAGGTACAAAACAGGTAAGCTGTTTCTGAAATTTTGTTGATGACACGAAAAATATCAGCACCCCACCTTTATTTATGCCTGACACTCTTGTGATTTAATATTATAGTAGATGTTCACTTTCAAATGAACAATAAAATAAGATTCCTGAAACAAATGCTATATGACTCATCAGGTGTTTCTGTAAATAAAGGTAATACAAAGATGATCAAAGTGAAAGTAAGCAAGCAGTTATTTCTGTGCAAAATAAAAAAGCATAGTTTCTATAAATGTATTAATTTCAGTATTTTTCTTGTTATAAATTAACATTTAAGGAATTGTATATAAGACTTATTCAGTAAGACCCTTATGCCTCGTTTGGGATCATTAAGAGTTCTTTGACACTGCAATTTTAAACTGCATTAATACTATTACGTGTTGGGGTCCATTAAAGTCCATTAAAATGAGAAAAATCCTGGAATGTTTTCCTCAAAAAACATAATTTCTTCTCGAATGAACAAAGAAAGACATCACCATTTTGGATGACATGATGATGAGTAAATTATCTGGATTTTTTTTAAAGAAAATGGACTAATCCTTTAAACGACACTTTTGCCAAAAAAGTAGCCTATTGAGCCTAATTTGGATTTATCTTTGTTACAAAGTTATAGTTATAAAGATTTTCTCTTCTTGTTTTCTTATTTAGTTAAATTTAATGACAGAGACTTCAACAGGTAGGCCTGTAAGACCAAACAGCACAAAGAAAAAAAGAAAACCTAATCTATAAGCATAGACTTTATTCAGTCCACAGTAAGACAAATACTATGCACCCTCATCCCGCCTACGATGAAATCCTTTTGTAAAATTTGCAACGTACGTTAATATTTTTTAATATTTGTTTTTAACAATGTGCTGTGCTGCAGCAGCACGTCCAAATAAAAATGTCAATTAACAGGAAATACATTTTTTTTAAAGTAAGCGCATTAAATTTGGACACCCCAGACACCCCTCTAGCTCCGCCACCTTATTGAAGTATTTCACTGTATTGCACAGATGGGCTGTACGTGTTGAAAGATGCAGAGGGGAAAGAGCTAAAGTCTGCCCTGCTGCCGTTTTCAAAGAAATTTAAAGGTGGCTGAAACGATCACGAATTTCTGTACAGTTTATGGAGCTAGCATAGCTGAAGCCCCCCTAAAAATGGCCTAACAACGCCCGTGAGCGTCATCGGCAGGGCAGCCAAAGCGGTTTTTGACGCTCCTGCCAGCGGCGGTGTAAACGTACAGTTACGCTTGAAAAAAGCCTGGCTCACAGTTTTACGGTATTTTTCACTTTTTTAATTTGAAGATTCCTCAGCACATATGGCCACATGGAACAGAAAAGTGTCCATACTGAGAAATCTCGGTGAACACAGTAAACAATGTGGGTATTTATCGCATGCTGTTTATTTCATACTGAAGATTCTGAAGTTTCAGACATACTGTACTATTCATGTTGATTTTTATCCACAATATAGTATGGAAGTAGCTAATTTCGAAGTAGGATGCAGGGACCTATTGTATTATTGTGCCATTATCATTTTAATTTACCTGCTGTTCGATTCAACAACAAGTACCCACAATTTTAAACATCCCATGATGTTACTCTAACAAATCAATATACAGCAACCAGCCATTCATTTGACAAATAACATGTTTCAATCCATTAGGCTGACAGCAGGCAGGTCAAATATGAGAGATTGAAGCACACATAAAGGTTTTGGAGCATACCCCCTCTCTTTTATCCCTCTCAAGAGCTCCATGCATAAACTCCATTGACACTTCCTCATTCTCATCCAGCCATTGCAGAACAAATGGCACAAACCACCTACACAGAGAAACAGGAGGAAACAAGAAGATAGTTTAAGTAACAGAGGAAAGTATCAGATAGCCCAATGATCTGAGCCAAAAATCACTGTAGGTGATGATTGCCAGATGAAGAAAAAGACATAAAACTTTACCCAAGAATTGTTTGAAAGAGTTTAATAAACAGCGTGACTCACGATGGGTACTCTGGGACGGTGTTGGAGAAGGCGGCCAGGTCGTGGACGTATTCGTTATAGAGCCATTTCACTTTGAAATGCAGATTCATGTAGTCGGCACTTTTGCACAGCCTGAGCTTCTCGTGCTCTGAGAAAACAAGCGTGAATCGGCATGTTTAACTTCGCTTTAGCCTCGCCAGAGTCGTGAGACCTTTATCAGCTTCTCATCCAAGGAAACATTTGCACTTTTGCAACATTTACAAGCTATTAAACATACTGCTTTTTTCGAAAGGGTCCAGCTGTACTTATTAAAGTAAGCTGATGCTAAGAATTATTACTAAGTTTCTCACACACATACAGTATACACTACTTAACTATATGTCTTACCAGTGTAAAAATCAAGTCTGCGAATATTGAATGTGGCTGGTGCTAAGAACACAGGAGAAGGACGCAGACGAAAAAGAAGATATGAGAGACGATGAGCACTTGAGAAAAAGTGCAGGTGTGCAATGAATAGGGTGGATTTAAAAGAAAATGAAGCTGACATCAAAAGGGAAGACGTAATCTTGACATTTAAGGGTCTCGATTCAATTTGCTTCTACTTTGTGGATCTAAAGTGAAATCAGGGAGATCTATTCTGTAACGCTGATGAGGCCATGATAAAGCAGACACTTAAGACTAAAATGAATGCTTTGAATCTTTACAGGGGTCACATAATAGAGAACGAGATTTGGCACTTTTGAAATAAGACTTTGCTAAAGACATTTGAAAATGCACTGCGCTTCACTTAGTGACTGTATTAAGGTTGCAAAAATGAAATCGTGAAGCAATGTCACAGCACATTTGACTTTTGACTATTCACATCTGTATACATTTAAATTATATTTATATTTTCATTTTATGCAAACTGACTTACAGTTTTTATCATTGTGTGTTCCTGGAATCAAACCCATGACCTTTGCGTTGCTAAAGTTATCTATAAAGCAACAGGAACCGTAGGGGTCAATAAAAGTACTGTACAACGCAATGCTCTACCCGTTGAGCTACAGGAACACTAGGGCTCAAATAATGTAATGTACTAAATATTTTAATATAACATTTAACCCTTACCATTCTTCCGACGTTTACGGTTGATGTGATCAAGAACTGAAGGCCAATTAATAAAGCAAGTGTGATGAAAATGATGTTAGGAAGAAGAAATAAAAATGAATTGTGGAACACATACATAGGGGTGCGCGGGGCAAAAACTAACGCGGGGTTAGTTGTAACACGGACTGTTTACATTGTTGCACAAGGTTGAGCGTTATGTTTGTCCAGTATTTTTTACGCTGCCAAAAGACAATCTCCTGCAAATTATTGGAAATGTATAATGTTTTTCCAGAGTAATTTTTTCATCATGAATTTTTTTCCGGTTTCTAAGTCGGGTGTGTAAGATACCAAATCCAATGCTATGTCATATTAATCAGTGTCTTGTTGACTAAAACATAGCATTGTTTTGAAATATGTCTGCAGCTCTTGGCAACTTTTTTGGTGGGCTTGAAAATATTTTGACCCAGCGGGGTTAGTTGTTACGCTGTGTTACAACTAACCACTCAGCACTTATGATATCAAAACCGCGTTATCAAAACGTTCGCATAATTCTTGCCGTTGTTTTAAATAGGCTTCACACGAATGGTTGCTGGCTGCCAACAAAATAAATGTGCCTGTCTTATTAAAAATCGTGTGTCAAATGCATTTTTGTTCATATCTTTAATACTAATTGAATAAGGTCACGTCAAAGATTTAAATCATCATGAAATGAATGGCTAAAATCAGACTTTGAAGCTCATCATCTCAGAATTTTATTTTGAAACTAGTATAGTTATTACAGACTGGGACACATATAAAAAAAAATCATAATTGTGCTGCTTTTACTTACATATTTAGACATTTGTCTCCATTTATAATTGAACTATTGTTAGAAAAGGGCTGGATGAATAAATACAGTGTGGATGCCTGTCTATTATAGACAGATATATAAACAATATCCACTTTAAGTACAAAATAGTATTGAAATAATTGCCTCCAAACTTAATTTTTAGCAAGTGTTACAACTAACCCCCTACCTGTTACAATTAACCCCACCTATGAGGTAAGTTGTAACGTTTGCATTTCAAACCAAAAAGCGTTAGGTTTTGCCCCGCTCTCAATGCACAAACACCACAAACATCCATACCTTCCAGTGCATACTTCATATCCTGAGAAAAGAGTGTCCACATCACCTCAGCACTGACCTTCCCCACGTTCAGTTCCTGAGGAAACCTGTGTGAGATACAAAGAAGTTCAAACTTACCAGCTTTATGTCCTTGTACATAACATTGTGTGTTTGTGAGTGTCGACTGACTGATTTATTATAGGACTGTAAGAGTTCCTATCCTCTTCGATGATGGACACTATTAAGGTGATGAGTTTGGGCCAGAAGTCCAAGTTCTGGACGCTTGGTCCTGGTTCCTCTGCAGTGGCATTGTCTTCCTCTTTTTCTTCTGCTTTATCTTCATCATCTTCATCATCCTCTTCCTCCTTTTTTTCTTTAGGTTTCTGCTGCAGTGAAACAGCAGAGGGAAGTTATCCAATGGGAAACAGCATAGTGGATCATTTGAGTTCAAGAGAAATTAGGTTACATTTAAAACAGAAACTTAGCAACCAAGAACAGTGCGGTCTCGCCTTAGCACCTTTAAAACTTAAATATTTATTGAAAAAGAACAGATGGGCATTGGTAAAATATTTAACTAACTTGTGCTGGGTCTCTATGGTAACAGATAAATGAGATAAAATAATTCTTATTTCCCTCAATAGAAGCAGATGACTCACGCTGGGCCCTTTCAACTACCCATCACTCATTCACCCACAAAAGACCAGAAATTAATAAAGACATAATCTGATCTAAAGACATAATCTTTTAGAAAGCTCTCAAATTGATTATACTGTCATACAAGGTAAAAACATAAATGTATGTGTATGTAAAGTACAAACATACAGTACAGTAGCGGCCAAAAGTGATGTCCAACTTTTTGACCAATTGACATCTTGGCTTTTTATTCAAATATTTAATTTAGGGCTGTCACAATTAGAGCTACAACATCTCAATAAAATCGTTAAAAATCGATTATGACATTCGTTGTCAACAAATTTCATTATCGATTAGTTGGTCTGTGACGTCACATGCTCCCGCACCACAATCGCCCAACATGCACACACGTCGGGTGTTTCTTTATACAGCGCGAGCTGCCTCGTTTTATTCATACAATGCAAGCTGTGCGCTCAAAGTCAGGTGCTGTTTCTTCATACAGCGCGAGCGAGCTGTGCACTTATAATTAAAGTCAGGTGCTGTTTCTTAATAGAGCACAAGTTCACTTTTTCGTCATACAACGCGAGCTGCACATTTATTTAGGCGATCTTCTGACCAAACGCACGCTGGTTAATAAAGGTTTAATTTCCTTTAACATAAGTGACTTTGTATTTGTTTAATTGTTGTTGGCTTTTTATAAAAGTAGTAATGAACCACAAGCATCTGTTTTAAAGTAAGGGGGAAATCCAGGTTTGTATTACTGTAAAAACACATGTATATTACCACTTTCATATCATAATGGCTTATTTATTTTGTTAATAACAAATAAACTTAATATTCATCAAGGTCTAAAGCTGAAGATTAAAATTAGTTTATTAATCTCTGGCAAAATTCTCAGCACATCACTGAAAACTTTTCATTTTTAATTTTGTTAATTAATATTTTGACATTTAAAGATGTTTTACTATTTAAAATCTGCCCAAACTTTTTTATTTAGGCTTAAAATATCTCAATAAAAAATATTATATTAGTACAACTCTGTAGTTGTGTGTGGCTTTTGCACTTTTAAAAGTACACTTCTACACGTGAATACCCTAATTCGATGCCTTATTTAGCTATAATACGTGAAAACATCAAATTAAGTAAATATTTATCTTTTATCCGATTTATTAATTAATCGAAAAATAATCGACCGATTAATCGATTATGAAAATAACCGTTAGTTGCAGCCAATAGTCACAACGATTAAATAACCGTCTCACTGCGATTGTTTGACCTCATCGTGATGATTTCAGATCACCGCAATGATTGCACATCACTTTAAAAAACACAAGGGGGAGCTGCAGCGTCTGTATTAACGAGACTGTATCAGATGGTGCTAACTGACAGTGTAATGCGATACATTGCAAAGCCATTAAAAAAAACATAATTTAAAGCAACACTTTGTAGTTTTTTACGTTTAAATAATGTCTCTAAAATTATTTCAGTGATAGAACAACTTTTAACAGGACAAATTGTACTGTTGCTGCAACTTGAGCAGCTTCCTAGCTGCTACAAGCACACTCTAAAAGTGGCGGTGGAGGGTAGGAAACACAGCCCCACCCCTCCCCCTGCCTGCAGAAGAGTGTCTGATACCAGGCACTGTTGCGCTTTTCAACCACATGGGGGAGCTGTAAGTCATTTTTACATGGAAACTACGTAGTGTTGCTTTTAAGAAATGCAGCAAAGCTTTGATAAGCAGTATGAACTGCCAGAGAAAATATACATTTCCAAAACAGCAATTCCAAATTTAGGGAAGTGAAGAATGCTATTCTTAAAGAATTGATAATTTTGCTGCCACTACAGACATGTGGTCCAGTACTAATATGACCTTAGTAGGATTGACTACTATTTAAAGGTGCTCTAAGCGAATCTGTGTGACGTCCCTTCCTGTTGACGTTCGAAGTGTTGTCAAACAAAACGGAGCGTAGCCAACTCCTCCCCTCCCCCTCCCTTCCGTGCTTTCTGAACGAGTCATGAACGCGCCCAACCCCCACTCCCAAATCCTTCTTGTCGTTTATTGACTGGAACACTTTGTTATGTTTCGTGGTGGTAGGTTTAGCCACTCTGTTTTTGTTGCAGTTTGCGAAGCCTGGGCTGTCTGCAGAGGCCATGTTTTTTTACAGTGTGTTCAGAGGACAGGCAGCTAGCAGATAGTGAGGAGAGTTTAACTGTATGAAACAAAAAATGTTGTATGGCCTAAAACGCATGAATTCGCTTAGAGGACCTTTAAAGCCTGTTCTGGTACAGTCAGTTTTATTTGATTGCACTTTACTGTGTTTATTTCTTATGAAAAATGTTCTGTTTTTGAAAGATATATATGTAAGGAATAATTGACAACAGGCCATTGAATTGAAAATAATGCACACCAATTGGTGGACGCGAAGCGGAGTGCCGTTACACCGCAGGTGTGCATTATTTTCAAATAATTCAAAGGACCGGAGTCAATTATTCCGCTTATACCACGGTTACCACAAACATTGCTCTAGTGCCTATTTTTAAGACATTTGAAAAGTTAGGTGTGCGGTTTACAGAAAAATAATCAACACCCATAGAACATTTCTCAGCCAATCAGAATGCAGCATTCAACAGACCCGTGGTATAAATATATATATATATATGAAGAGTTTGGTTCCAAAACGCAATAAACGCCATTTTTGAAAAAAATGAGTTACTGCCAAAATCAGTATTATATCAGGTCAGTAGTTAAAAGTAAATTCTTAATTTTACGCAAAATCCAATATCCGCCGTGTTATTCTGTCATCTTTTCTCCCTTTTTTCCCAAAATGCGACAAACGCCACTCCCACTTTTTTACAGAACGCAATAACTCCATTTCTGATATTACAGCCCACCGTTCACGCAATGTAAACAAACAATGGCGGACGCGCGTAGTACACGGAGTCCTAGTTGTCCTCATCTACTTTGTACTACGTGATCAACAAACAAAACAAAATAATACTTTAATTGCATTGCTAAACCTGTGATGGTTTTCTGTGATGGGAAAGAAACGTAAGCCATCAGCATCTAACAATTTCCCTGAGAGGCACTCGGGAGACAGGTGCTTGTTCTCCCGACAGCAAGTTTCTCATGCTAACACATTGACCCCAGAGGATCTTATGAAAAACTTTCCATAATTTTACTCAAAGTCAACGAAAATCGAGCAGGACCAAAAACATTTTACAGTCGATCGCTGTGAAAGACGTTAAGCGAAGACGTCAAGTAACCGCAATGACAGTGATCTTAATATGACAAAGTAAGTGTTTTGATTAATAACATTAATGTTTATATTTTTAATTAGTGTGTACAACTAGTCAACTAAATGAATATATCATGGCAAAGATTAATGCACATTTATATAGGCTATTGATTCAATAGATTTATAGCATTTTGAATAAAAACTTGTCATGGATTTATTGCATTTTGTGGAAAAAATAATCCGTTTTTATGGTAAATCTTTGAAAGTCGGGTTGTGGATTTGAATTTTTTATGTTTTTATAACCTAAAGATGCTGTGTTAAAGTTTGTAACAGAAAATAGTTTTCATCTTGTCACTTTCTTGGTATAGAAAACACGTTTTTACCAAAATTTGTCAAAATGGATTTATTGCGTTTTGGAACCAAACTCTTCATATATTGAATAATTACTTTTAAATATGTGTTATGTGCATTAATATTTACTGCCAGGTAATAATTACAATGAACAAACAAAAAAATGTATGAGAATTAAATGTCAAAGCAATAAAACAGACAATTAATTCTCATAATCTGCACAATTTATTAGGCAATTAACCGTCAGCGAAATTCATAATCGTGACCCTAATTTAATTAACGTGCAAATTTATAAAGACATAGCCCAGGATAATGCCTACAAAACATTACCACATAAGAGAATCAACAAATAAGTCTGAGAATCACAATGGAAATAAGTCTTGGACTTTATTGTGTTTATATCCTCGATTGTACTTGATGTCTTTTGTGGTTATGTATAAGACATGGTGGTTGATAATAAAATAAAATAAAATAAAATAAAATAAAATAAAATAAAATAAAATAAAATAAAATAAAATAAAATAAAATAAAATAAAATAAAATAAAATAAAATAAAATAAAATAAAAAATAAAATAAAATAATAAAATAAAATAAAATAATAAAAAAAGAAAAAATAAATAAATAAAATAAAAATATATATATATATTTTTCCTATTACACTGCAGTTTGTATTTTTGCCACATTCTTTTGTCCAGTAAATATCTTAAAAGTTACTGTGTCCATCGTGTACCATACGCCTCATATTTTTACGATTTAATCTAACATGAGGGGGCCATAAATGCAAATTTTGTGCAAATGCACATAAAAATTTTAGGTCTTTGTTTACTTACAGGTTCCACGGCTGGTTGAAACTGTCTGTTGTACAGTTCTTGGCAGTTGTTAAAGATGTACTCATACGTTGAATTAAGGCACGCTTTTACACAATCCCTGACCACGTGAGCCGCACGCGGGGGACACTGCAGTTCCAACACCTGAACACAGGGGGTGCCAGAGAAAAAAGGAGCATTTCAATACAGTATATTCTTTCACAGTAAGCACAGATGATAGCAAACTCTCTCTCTCTCTCTTTCTGGGTGAAGAATATACAAATGATGTAACTCCTGTCGACAAGCGATGAGCTTTCAAATCAATTGTGACTAATCTCCGTTATGAAATCCAGAACAAAAGCCTCTCTCCTTCAGCACAAAGAAATCAATCTTAATCTCAAACCTTTTATCATCCTTTTCTCCTGCATGATCTTAAGCTTCAGGACATGTAGACAAAATCACAGGGTGTCCACTTGTATTAATCATTCATATGTATAGTACATGTCATTCAATATCTGTATTACAAATAAGACCTACATCCCCGTAACATCAAAATGACGTTTGCAAGAACAATATATTGTCGGATGTGATGTAAAGTAACCAATCCTACCTTCAATCTGAAGAATGTAATGCTAGTCAATAAATCCACCGTGGATTTGAGATCCGCCAGACGCGGTTTACTGCTAGCTGGGAAATTATTCTGCAGATCAGAGAGATAAGCATAACATCACAGGAAGCTTGAACGTGAGGAACACCAAGACCTTAGTAAAACCACTGGCTGAGGAGAAGGACAAATCTTATACAAACCTTTTGAGTTATTGGCAAGCTGGTTGGTAGTTTTTACAATGGCAACATTATGCATGGTTTAATCAGGGTTTACAATTTTACAATCTGAAATTTTTTCAGAGTAATGAAACTTTAATATGCTTATTTATGAGGATCACATCATCATATTGAACATGTTAAAAACAATAATTTGATCTACAGAGATATAAGCTAGCATGTTTGGCCCAACTCAGATGTTAAAGTTTCTGAGAAGGTTTTTAATAATTTTTTATAATATAATTTATAAAATGCTTATTAAATTACAAATATTAAATGCTTCTTTATTATGGGTTATTACCAGAATAAAGTTAATTATTTCCAGATAACAACCATCCGAAATTAACAAGACAGCTTCATACGGGTACTCCGGCTCACCTAGACAAGTGCAGTCCAATGCTTATTAAAAAATGAAATTTAAAATTGCATACAGGTACAGGTTATTAATTATCGCAAATAAATCTCTATAAGGTGATACAAGACCCCTCTACCTCATGTCAGGGTCCTAATCTCCCTGTTAAGATTTATTCTGCAATAACAACCGGCTGGCTGTACATTATCCCTTACTTAAAAGAAGGGTTTAAATGGAAGATAAGCCAGGGTACAAAACACTATGGAAAGCCATGAGGACATAAAATTATCAGTACTACATGATAATAATTTCCTTTGTGGAGAATTTGGCAAAATTACCATCAAAATTGACCAATCCTGGATGACAACATACAGTACTGTGCAAAAGTCTTAGGCCACAATGCTAACCATTAGATTTGTTGTTTTTGCAATTGTATAGTGATCATATATATTTATTTCTCAGTCTCTTTATTAGAATACAACCAGAAAACACACGAAATGTGTATGTAGTATTAAAAACAGTATAAAAGTATAAGCTGAAGTGTCAAGTATTTAAGGTAAACTCCACTTCAACTTGAGCAATAGCAGCAATTCTAATCGAATGACTTCAGGACTTCAGTCTCCTCAAAAAAGCTCAAGATGTGTTTTGTATCAAGAGAGGTCACACTAAATACTGACTGATGCCTGAAGATTTTTTTTGTTTTTAATTCTGTGTACATATTTCTTGTATTTTGTGTTTGTATCTTAAAAAATAAATATGGATGGAGATTAAAACTTTGCTAAAACAACAAAGCTGGTGATGGTGGACTAAGACGTTTGCACAGTACTGTATGTAACATATATGTGATTCTGGGTAGGCTATGTAGATAAAATCAGATTTGTGCATTTGTGAACATACCAAATACTTACTCTGTATGTTGACAGGTCAATGCGGAGAGAGTTGTGGATCTGATCCAGCAGTCTAACAAAGCGATCTTTCTGTTGTAGCGTATAAAGGAAACAACATGACAGGGGAAAAAATAAAAATAAACAATTAGCACTCCATTTTCATGATCTATTCAAATTCTAAATGTTATGCATGTAAATAAAACATACAATCTTTCTACACTCTCAGAAAAAAGGTACAAAAATTGTCACTGGTACAGTACCTTTTAAAAGGGTCTTAATGTGCACATTTGAGGTAGCAATATGCACCTTTTAGGTACAAAAGTGTACTTTTTGAAAAGGTACCGCCCCAGTAACACATTTTGTACCTTCAACAGTCAACAATAAGGCAGTTCATAATGATGTTAAGGGACAAGTTCGGTATTTTACACTTAAAGCCCTGTTTTCAGATTGTTTATGATGAAATAAAAGGGTTTTGACTGAAATTTCGACATATGCGGCTGCCCCGAGAATTTTCGTGTATTTGTTGTTTTACCTCCCACCTCTACAATGGTGCACAGTTACAATCCTTCCTAAAATGCATTAAACTTTTGTTTACAAAATACCGAACTTGTCCTTTAAATAAGGATGGAAAAATTGGGTTAACATTACCCCAAAGTTGGAGGCAGTGAAGCGGTCACATGCAGAGACGCTGGTGGCTGTAGTGGGGTGAGCATAAAAAGCATTAATGTTGGCCAGGAGTGTGCTCATCACCGCAGGGACGTCGGGCATCATGTATTTCGAGGATAGACATGCAAAATGCCTGCAGATGAAGATAGGAAGGAGGAAGAGATTGAGAATATTTCTAAGGGTGGATTTTATAACCGTTACACTTACCAAATAAGCCAGGTATTGGTTAAAGCTGTTACAATATCAAAACAGCCAAACACTGTGTGATTCTGGTTGTATATCAGTCCTTCCAGAAAAACGCGGAGTTTTTTTGTGATTGTTGCGGGCAAAAATCCTCGATTTTGCGGCACGTTTTCTTAAAAAAATGCGATGGAATATGCGGGATATTTATGCAATTTATGCGATGGAATTGCGGGAATTTGCGAAAATTGCGGAACTTGGAAAAACTGCAGAAACTTGCAAAAGCTGCAATGATGTTCACGTCACATAATCACGTCACTTCATTACGTTCCCATGGCAATAGAGGACACGGCTGCGCTTTTGGGAAGTAAATGCAACATTTTTCAACTTTCTGCTAATATATATGTGACTTTTTGCTACGAAAATGCGGAGATTATGATATCATGCAAGCCCCAAATATTTTGTGCGCGGAAATATGTAATTAATGTGGCGATCGTATTTGGAAAAAATGCAGCCCCGCATAAATATGCGAACTTTGGCTGATTATGCAATATATCGCGCGATCGCACATATATCGCGTTTTTCTGGAGGGGCTGGTATATATCAGATTTTTATCGATTTGTTTTTCAGATATATTTATTTTACTTTAAGCTACTTTGACACAATGCAACACTGTAATAAAGCACTATATAAATATATTTGAACTGAATTTAATATCCATTCTTTCCATTTTGATTTGGTTTCATAACCTCCTCAAACCTTATGCATAATCCACAAACCTTATCTATAAGACTAAAATCATCTTTCATTAATGATTGGTTTATTTACAGCTAATATTCAGTACTAAATGAGAGATTAAGGAGTGTAATTGCTTTAATATAATATGTGATCTGATCATGATATAGCAGCGTACAAATTGCTCCTGTCAATAGCTAAAGACCTGCAGCAATCAGAATCCAAAGACATTTACAAATTCCCAAATATACACACATACACACACACAAAGCTCCAGGGCTTACGTCATAGCCTGATAAATGGATTCGATTCCGTAGCGCATGGCAAACTCATCTACAATATCTTGAGCAACCTCATCAAAGTAGACCTTCCAGGCATCATCTCCACGTGCCACAGGGAGCTTTACTGCACCCTGACTTTCAATGTCAGTCACATAGTGAAAGATATTCTGAAAAAATAGAGCAAGAAAATGGTGAGCTGTATGACATTTGTGGCAAAAAGAGAAAGTTGTAAGTTGTAATCTGATGCAAATAGAGTTAAACCATCAATGTACATAGATACTGTAATGTAAATATGCATTTGTCATTTAAAAAAGTGTTTATGGCGTTTACCTCATGCAAAAAGGTGTACTGAACGTGATACGGGACCACTTTCTCTTCTCCTTTAATTTCCACACTAATCTGCAGTCTAATAGCCCCTGATACTGCCGACTTGTCTGTGCGCTTTTCTACGAAAGGAAGAGAGAAATAACAAATGGCCATTGTGCAGTTATGAGTACAGGTTTTAATTTGCATGAACATCTAACCATACAGTAAATAGTGAAACTTGATGAAGTCTAGTATTTTAAATAAAGATAATAAATGTCATGTTTAAAGTCTTTAAACTTAATGAAACAATTAGCCTGGAAGTCACTGGCTGAGGAAGCCATTAACTGGACATGAATATATTGAGCGTTTCTAAAAAATTCAATATGAAGAATTGCTTTTTACTTTGGTAATATTAATATGTATTCACATCAATGCAGGAAAACCAACTGACCGAATGTAAAATATCCAGCATTAACACTGGACATTTATTTCATTCATCATGAAGTTCTGCTGAAAGTCACATTTTGATAAAATTACAGATCAATTAAACAGTAAAAGCATGAACATTACTTCATATTTATCTGACCGAATTATAGGTCATAGCTTTGTGACTTACATTACACTAAAAATATATAAAATCGGAACCATATTGTTTCTGATTACAGATTATATTTTAGTCACACCACCCATTGTTTTATGATCTGCACTGCCTCACACACATAAAAAAAGTTTAGGAACTTACCGAGATTGTACCAGACATCCATTTCTCCGCTCAGAGTTCGGACTTCGATGATGCTCTGACCCAAAAAGTCATCGGATTCCCTTTTTAGACGTTGCTTCACCCTTGACTTTATATCATCATCTTCATCCCATACACGCAGTTTAATACGATCAGATGAATTGTGACACTCGCTGAGGAGGAGAGAGTCGACTTTAAAACATATAAAGCTTTTTAAACTTAAAAAAAGCTGTTCTGATTTTAACATCTTGAGTGTGATAAAAAAATATTTTTGCATATACTGAATATAAATATGCAATGTTGCAACGCTGCTTGACATCAACAGCCTACAGTTGTAAAGATCAGATGCAAAAGCCACTAAACGCCAAAAATGAGATAATGATATTGACCGAAGGCTCTCGGCATGTATTATACGTTCATCAAATACTTTCGCTTCAAATCTGCTTAATTCAGGCCATTCAGAAATACCAGTATGTTAGCAGAATCCATTAAACCCCACAGCAATTTTACAGCAAAGTCCTCTAAGAAGAATTAGATAAATGATGGCATGCATACATCAAGCTGAATATATACAGAATATATTATGATATTGACAGAATTATTTGATCATTTTCCTTTATTCAGAAGGATATTAAAGAGTGACTGGAGACTTATGTACTTAAAGGGTTTTGCAGCGAAAGACAGTCATTTCATTGTTATATAAGTTATATATAAGTGACATTTGTGAAAATAAGGCATTTTAATTACTAACTAATAACCTTTTTTATTGCCATTACAGTGAAATTACTGAAACTAAAAACATAAGAGCATAATAAAAAAATGCTCATTTCCAAAAAAACAACATGTCAGACGCACTTAAGGGTTTTGCATCTGACTCAATTGGTCTACAGGTATAACACTGTAACTTTTTTACTTTGAGATACAATTGTCAATGTGAATATTAATAATAAAAATATATGTATATATAAAAATATATGTATATATATATATATAGATAAAAATAAATAAATAAATAAATATATATAAATATAAATGTATGTTTGTGTTAAAAAAGTAATAACAGAATACAAGGTAACACTTTACAATAAGGTTGTACTTGTTAACAATTAGTTAATGCATTAGCTAACATGAACTAACAATGAACAATACTTCTACAGCATTTATTAATATTAGTTCATGTTAATTTCGCCATTTACTAATAAATTATAAAAGCCAGTCTTGTAACTTTTAACATTAGTTAATGCACCATGAACTAACATGAATAACTGCATTGACAAAAATTAATACATGCTAAAAACTATTTAGTTCAATGATTGTTCATATTAGTTAATGCATTTTACTAATGCTTACTAATACAACCTTACTGTAAAGTGTTACTGAATAAAAATGTGTTTTTCAAACACAAAATGGTAAAATCACAAACCCTCAGTAAACACACACTTAAATATTAAAAACTGTGCTCAGATCTGCCAAGATACTAAAGTCTACAATAAAGTTTCAATGTGATGTCTTAAAACACTTTTTATCAATTTCCTCCAAGACCAACTTATCTAGACTACACTTTCCCCATTTATTTTAAAGCTCTGTATTACATAATGCTATATATACTCTTACTGCTGACACCGGTCTGAATTATTTCAAATTTTTCATTCTCCTAAGGACCTTAAAAAGAAACATGAAAGAAATGAAAGTGATTATTTTAATGACTACAAGCGAGATCTTTATTAAGGTCTCTTGAGCTATGAAATCACTGAGCAATCATTTTGTTCTGGAATGGAATATTAAAAATGAAAAGTTCTGGTCTGGATATATCGAAAAGGAAAAATAATAAGAAAAGAGCAGTGGAGAGGAGTCGAAAAGAACAGACAGAAATAATATTATATCAGACTCACAAGTTGAATGTCTCCTCCCACACAGGGTTAAGGTTACCGTAGATGGTTTTGGTTCTCTTTTTAGTCTTTCCAACCTGAACCGTCACATATGGATCACTGGAACCAGTTCTGTCTTTAGCCTGCAGGCCCTGTGCGCTCACCACTGTTAAACACACACAGTCAGAGTCCTTGTTAAAACCAGGAAACATTATCCTCCAGATTAACCCCAATTTTACCAGAACCAGGCTTTCACTCATGAAACGTGACCCGGTCTGTGAAATCCAAGTCTCGTAATCTAATGATGCTCCTAATCGCATCATTAGATTACGAGTTTGATTTCAATCATTGATTTCAATCTTTGACATGGCCTTTCTCAGTCAATAATAAAAATATCAAGGTTATATTTTCACAGAATGGTCTTTATATTATTATGTAGGACGATTTTATGTAACTTTTTTCAGGCGGGGTCACATGTGATGAAATTTAGATCACTGAAAAGACTACACTAGACATGTGGTTGTAATAATTTTATATGTGACGATAATTGCTAGGACTTTTATCATGGTGAACATTATTATTGTCTTGGTATCGAATAACATTTAAAGATAAACTTTACTGTTCTTCTTAATTATGTCTTACAAATATAAAGGTTATTTAAATAAAGTATTAAATAAAAAAATTAAAAGGGAATTCTTAAATAACTAAATGAAATATAAAATACAAAAAATATTATTTATTTTTAAACGATTTATAGACAGCAGATTATGCAAATAAGTTAAGGTGTGTTATGGTGTGTGCATACCAGAAACAAATTTATATATTACATACAATATACACTTACCTAAAGGATTATTAGGAACACCATACTAATACTGTGTTGGACCCCCTTTCGCCTTCAGAACTGCCTTAATTCTACGTGGCATTGATTCAACAATGTGCTGAAAGCATTCTTTAAGAAATGTTGGCCAATATTGATAGGATAACATCTTGCAGTTGATGGAGATTTGTGGGATGCACATCCAGGGCACTAAGCTTCCATTCCACCACATCTCAAAGATGCTCAATTGGGTTGAGATCTGGTGACTGTGGGGCCATTTTAGTACAATGAATTCATTGTCATGTTCAAGAAACCAATTTGAAATGATTCAAGCTTTGTGACATGATGCATTATCCTGCTGGAAGAAGCCATCAGAGGATGGGTACATGGTGGTCATAAAGGGATAGACATGGTCAGAAACAATGCTCAGGTAGGCTGTGGCATTTAAACAATGCCCAATTGGCACTAAGGGGCCTAAAGTGTGCCAAGAAAACATCCCCCACACCATTACACCAGCACCACCAGCCTGCACAGTGGTAACAAAGCATGATGAATCCATGTTCTCATTCTGTTTACGTCAAATTCTGACTCTATCATCTGAATGTCTCAACAGAAATCGAGACTCATCAGACCAGGCAACATTTTTCCAGTCTTCAACAGTCCAAATTTATGTTAGCTCGTGCAAATTGTAGCCTCTTTTTCCTATTTGTAGTGGAGATGAGTGGTACCCGGTGGGGTCTTCTGCTGTTGTAGCCCATCCGCCTCAAGGTTGTGCGTGTTGTGGCTTCACAAATGCTTTGCTGCATACCTCAGTTGTAACGAGTGGTTATTTTAGTCAAAGTTGCTCTTCTATCAGCTTGAATCAGTCGGCACATTCTCCTCTGACCTCTAGCATCAACAAGACATTTTCGCCCACAGGACTGCCGCAAGGATGTTTATCCCTTTTCTTTGTAAACCCTAGAAATGGTTGTGCCTGAAAATCTCAGTAACTGAGCAGATTGTGAAATACTCAGACTGGCCCGTCTGGCACCAACAACCATGCCAGGCTCAAAATTGCTTAAATCACCTTTCTTTCCCATCCTGACATTCAGTTTAGAGTTCAGGAGATTGTCTTGACCAGGACCACACCCCTAAATGCATTGAAGCAACTCCCATGATTAGTTGATTAGATAATTGCATTAATGAGAAATTGAACAGGTGTTCCTAATAATCCTTTAGGTGAGTTTATGTAATTTAGTAGATAACATAGTACTACTTGAAATTTCTACTTGGGCGTAAAATTCACATGTCGCGCAAGCCAATCAGACTAGTGCTTCCCAACACGTCTGGTTTGACACATTTGGTTGTATCAGAAATGGAGAAAAGCACTGTTGTGCGAGTGACACAAAAAACAAGTAATCTGTGAATAATTTAGCGAGTAATGCGATGCACATATTAGCTTCGCTTTTGGTGTGCACACACCAGTAAACAGTCCATATGCAAGATTTGTACTGGTATTAGAGCATTCTGAATCTTGACTTATTGATGGAAAGCAAACTATTACGATTTCAAGCTATGATGATATGTAATATTATTCTCTGTATTGTTTTGTATTATTCTCTTGAATTGCCCACGGTAATAATATTGTGCGAATAAATTATCATAATAAACAATATTATTGAATACCGGCACAAGTCTAGACATTACAGAATTGAATCGGAAGACAATTAGAGCACATAGATCAATAACAGCTCTCATGACTTTCATGATCTGTACCTGTAATGAAGATCTTAGCAGACCATTTAGACGTTCCATCGAGTACAGCCTGCTTAATGCACTTCATCTGTTGAGCATGACTCAGTTTGGTCATATTGAACACGAGCCTTATGAACTCGAATATCTCAGGTTTGTTTCTCTCACGGATTTTCATGCGGTCCTTCATAGCAGAGATTATATGCTGGGTTCTGTCCTCGGCTCCAGTTTTGGAGCTTTTTTCTGCAGCTCCTGGAAATCGTAGAGAAAAGGTAAAGCTTGTGATCTCGAATTTAACAAAATTGCAAAAATAAAGACCCCAAAAAAGTCCTTAAGACTGTTCTTTGAAAAAAAAAATTGCATTATAGTCTAAGGGAAACCACTGCACATATATTGCATGCATACATGCAATGCATCATTGACATAAAATATATGACAGCATCCTCATCAACAACAAAGACAAATGTTAAGTTGCTGTGCTTTTGAAAGGCCTCTAGGTTTGAATAATCAATTGTAGCGAAAACCTTACAGGACCAAGATATGTTTCTTGATACTTTTCCTGTATTTGGTATGTGACTCACTTTGTAAACAGTCAGCATTAAAGAGCTCCTGGCATTTTTCGTGGCATTTGACCCCACACTCTGAGCAGCGCATGCCCTGCCGTGCAATACCCCACAACAAGCCCTCACACTCGTAGCAGTAGGTGGGCGTGGTGGCCGTCCACACTTCAAAGTTATGGGGTGTTGTGCAAGAAATAGGGTAAATCAGAGCCTGCAGGGCCTTCTTGTACACATGACTCTTCTACGGAGAAAGAAAAATGTGTGAAAAAGAAATTCAAAACAGCATCTGAAATAAACATATTTAAATAAAAACCCAACAGAATGGACTAAAATGATAATGCAAAAAAAGGAAAAAAGACAGAAAGAGACTGCATGAGATACTTTAAACAGTCCAGTTCTGGTTTAGGTTGCAATTGGTGTTACAGTATTTGAAGACAGGTGTCAAAATGATGACCAAATGAGGCCATAAATATCTTTACCTAGAAAACAAAGTGTGGGTGTACAACAACATTTTGTTGCCTTATTTTAATAATGTGTTCCCAAAACGTCATCACAACAAAAGTTATGGTTCAGCTCCTTAAAACGAGAAAAACATGCATATAAACATTCACCACGAAAAATGTTTGCAAACTAGATTGAAGCAGTTACATAAACAATGACGCACGTGCCGTATGCATAAACAATGAAGCACGTGCCGTAGTGAGGGCGCGCGTGTCATGGCAACATGAAGTTGGTTCAACTCTTTAAAATGAGACATTTACAACTTGTCATTACTGCGCTGAAACGGAGATCGTTCAGCAGCATAAAAGAATAACGCTTCACGTGCTCATTTGAGCTTATAATAAACAAAAATGCCCGCGCGTCATCCCAACTAGATATATCATTCAGCTCCTCAAAACGGGGGTTTAAATGCATTTAAACAATCACGATGAGAAATATCTGAAAACTGGATTAAAGCAGAGATCAGGGAGCTTGTCAAATATCCACTCTGAAGCTGAACTCATTCACCAGCATTAGAACGGCATTTCCTTGTTAAATGGTGAAAATATCATTAAAATCTCATTTTTTGTTATCTATGAATTAAAAAATGGGGACAAAATGTTTTTTTTAAGTTTTCTTTTTTTATTGTTGTGGGTTCACTGCCAAAAATGACTTTCTTCTTACTTAATAGCATTTTTGTCTTTTTTTCAGTACAAATATCTAAAAAAATCTTTAAAAGATGATAAGCAAATTCTTGATAAGCAAAATCCCCTAAGAAAAATCTAGCTTTAAGACCCAAAATAATAAATTTAAGTGAATTTGTGCTTAAAACATGCAAAAAATATTTGTCTTAAATTAAGTAGTGGTAGATTTTTTTAGATTGTTTTAAGCACAAATTTGGTATATTTTGGTCTAAAAATTAGACTTATATTCTTAGATCATTTTGCCCATCAAGAAAATGCATCTTGACTTAAGAATTTTTGTATTTGTACTGAAAACAAGAGAAAAATACTAATAAGAAAGTCATTTTTTGCAGTGTTTCTAATTCAATTAATTGGACAATTTCTGTAGCCTAAAAATCAATTTTCTCCCGTTTTTTACACAAGAGACATACCTCATCAAAAATGACTTCTAAGGTACTACTTCAGCTGATTTCATAAAATTGTAAACGTGACGAACAGAAGGAATCATGCAAAATGTAAACATATTTAGCCTACATAAAACAAATGCTCCGTAACATACTGTGATCAGTTCACTTCATTGGTTTATTATTTTAATTTAACATGCGTAGTTATTACCTTAAGCCCCCATAACTTTAACTGTTTTCATATCTTATGATAACTTGATTGATGATAAAGACGCTTTTCAACTATAGGTCTCGTAGTAAATTTTTCATCGCTAAATCAGTGGCGTGCGCAAGTAATAAGTAGCCCGCAGCCCCCTCTGATGGTGAAAATAATCATTACATGATTGCTCCGGTCTGGTACTACAAACGCTATGTTGAGCGGGTTTTTCAGTGTATTTGCTGGTTGTTTTGGACATGCTGTAAAACGGGGACATTTCCGGGGACAGCTTCAGTCGGGGACAGAACACCAAAAAACGGGAGTGTCCCCGGAAAACGGGGACGTCTGGTCACCTTACATTGAACAGGTCACGTGTCTTTCCGGGACCTTGCAGATGCCGGCAAATCATGGCAGTGTGAATGAACAAAAAAATCAAACGATCCCGGAAAATTCCAGGATGCATTTTCTGTGTATTTTCCGGAATGTCTGTGTGAAAAAGGCTTAAGAAAGAAACATGTGGCCTTGCAACCAATTTGGTGCGCTGCTCCATTAATTTTCATTAACTGTAGTATCTGACGACGACACCAAAGGTAACCACTAAAAATTAAATGTGCATTCAAAATTGTTTGACAGGTCTGGCTTAATGAAAATTACCTACCGCCAGCCACATGATGTCCCAAGCACTCTTGGCATAAAGAGGCGGCGTTGGAAAAAAACTTGATGCACACCCGCGAGATATTCGGGTCCATTCGGCAAAAACACATTCATTTTAAAGTACCTGACACCTTATGCCGCTATTATTATACCTGACCCGTGTCCGAAGCGCATGCGAAACTTGGAAATAAGTGGACCCATGAAAACCTCGAGCTTTAGGCACGTGCCAATCTGTGTGCATGTGTAGAAGCTGAAACTACCTTGAAAAAGGTGTTTTTACCCAATTGGAGCTTAAAGAGCACCTATTTCATTGCTAAAAAACAACATTATTTTGTGTATTTGGTTTATGGTTAAAAAAACACATTATTTTTTACAAACTGTACATTTTTGTAGCTCCACATTTCACTCTCTCCCTGAAACGCATGGATTTGTAAAGCTCTGTGTCCCTGATTGGTCAGCTAATCTGTATGTTGTGATTGGCCTGAATACCTCTGACGTCAGTCGGAAACGTGACGCGCCTTACTCGCGTCATCGTTTACTTTGGGGTTTGTACCTTTTGGATATCGTTAACATGTACTAATACACACTTACACACCAAAGGAACTTTAAAAATGGGAATCGGACAGTAGGTGCTCTTTAAGAAACAAAAGTTATGGCACAGTTGATGTCAGGTTTAATTGTTGTTCAGAAATATGTTGTTTAATTGTGAATTTA